>NC_068276.1:59049002-59156502 GCF_025860055.1 Xyrauchen texanus
ATAAAATTGAAAATAGGAATTATTCATGTTTTAGGAAAACTTTGTATCCCTGAGGGGGGGAAAGCAAAAATGTATACACGTGAAGCATCGTTCAGTTGGCAAACTGTGTTTCAATACTGTGATTAAAATGATCATAAAAGCTCTAAAATGTTGCATTTGCACCTTGAGGTTAAATTGCAAGTACAAAAAGTATTAGAGCAAATATATTACACATTATACTAATATCTAAAGTAAAAACAAGAACAATTGATATGAAAAGATCTCACATTTAAAAAGTCATAAGTCACTTTACCAGTCAGTTATTCAGTCCTTCATTAATAAAAAAGAAAGAGGACATTCCCAACTGTCAAGGCAGTGTGTTTAGTTAAAGCAATAGTTGACCCAGAAATTAAAATGAGCTTAATCCGTGTTTGGGACTGATAATTTTTGGCTGCTGTGTGAACACAACCCTTCTGTAATTTACTCACCGTCTTGTCGTTCCAGTGTAGATTCCAGGGTGGGGGGTGGGGGGTAACCCCCAATGATCAAAACAAGCATAAGCATACGTTTTTTGTACTGGAACTAAATGTTGTGACTATGTCAAGACAATCAAAACAAACTAAATGTAAAAGGAAATTCATTTTTGTATATAATGGTTTAAGAGAAAAAACTATTAAAAGCAAAGTGATCCTTCCATTGTCTTAACCGGTCAATTTTGACCAGATGGGAAGAACAAGTTGTGGATACTTTCTGGATACTAGACTGCTTAAAACATTGTTTTGAACATCTGTGAATCAAATTGAACCTTAAAATGTTCTCAAATTCAGCCCCATGCTGTTCTCTAGCTCCCCCACCTGCATCACTGGGTACTGCATCTTTCCCACAAATGTGTACTTTCCTCTCAAATGAGGTTTTGTGCACATGCGCATGTCCACACACACACAGAGAGTATTTGTTTTACCGTTTTGAACAGGTAATATGTTATAAATAACGTTGCTAACATGATTGTATATGAAAAGTGCAATGGGCCTAAAGGCCCCCAATGGTAAACGACATACTGGATGTTATTTTCTCCTAAAACATTAAATGGCGAGAAGAACTATTACGGCACCTTAGTAAACCCCTGTAACAAATGGTAAATGTTCTGCACTTATAGAGCGCTTTTTTTTAACCTTAGAGGTTACCAAAGTGCTTTACAGTGTGTCCCATTCACACTCGCACTCATGCACCAATAGCAATTTGGTGTTCAGTGTCTTGCCCAAGGACACTTCGGCATGTGGAGTCATGTGGGCCGGGAATCGAACCACCAACCCTGCGATTAGTGGCCGACCCGCTCTACCAACTGTGCCACAGCCGCCCCAAACTGCGAAAAATTAGTGGTAAGAAATGTACTGAAGTTGTAACTCTGAAATGTGCACTGTTGATTGTCTACAAGCAGAATCAATCAGAAATATTTTAATATAGTTAACATATTATAAAATGTCAAAAAAAAATCGAAATAAACATAAATTAAGACATCCATGGCCAATGTTTGCCCAGTTTTTTATTTTTTTGTTCTCTAAAAATGACATTACTCCGTTAATATTCAATATATAAAAATGTTCCCCCTATCATGAGTTTCTTAAAACAATACAGTAAGGGGGTTACAGGCAAAAGATTAAACATACAAACGCAAAACATTGCATTATAATTACCAATTAGCATCACTTAAGTACAATTATGCTTCTGCGTATTCAAACTTGGTGTCACGATTGTTTACAAGATACAAATGTGTGTCATGTGATGTCACTGATGACAAACCTTGCCATACTATATTTAACAGTGCATGAAAACAAGAGTTTTACTCAACAACATCTTTTGGTCTGTTCCTATTGTGCTTTATGATATTTTGGGGATCCTCTGGTCACTATATGCTTTTGTTGTAGCTCAGAAATAAAGGCATACAGGTTTGGAACAACATGAGGTTGAGTAAATGAGGACGGACTAATCTTTTCATTTCTTTACCCCTACATGCTCAGAAAACATCTGCGTTGGTCATTGGCTATAAAAACAAACAAATCAAAAACATGACGCATGCTTTAAAAACACTAATACGTATGCACTGACACGCTGTTCCTCTCTCCAGTTGGTGCTTCGCAAGAGCATTTGTGCACTGGGACACAGCGACATGTTGAAATCGCTCACTGATCCACGATGGACAAGAAATAGTGTGCGCAGTTTCTCTTGACCTTTAAAGCTGAAGTGTGCATGTCCTGCGCCACTAGCACCACCAGAATTGGGAAAATAATGATTGTTCCCAAACAGGTTTCCTGAACACTCTCCTGATCTGTCATTGATGGGCCAAACAGACAGTCCCGCCATTGGTTGAGCCAATGTTGCGGTGTACGGCTGGTCGCTTTTGACAGAGCCACAGTATTTACACATTTCGGGGGAAATCAACCAACAAATGGCTTTACTTATAGTCGTCTCTGTACATTTAAATTGGATAGATGAAAGTATTTTAACATCGGAAAAACAAAAACATACCATCTTATTTACACGATGAGAAATGTTGCATGGAAGTTTGGAGGACATGCATGCATGAGAATATCTGAATGTCTTGAATGAATTAATTAATCGCACGGCATCTAACGTGGGTCGTACATGTTTGCCAGCTTTTTGAAGCGTGGCCCCCAGTCATTGAGGTAGTCATAGTCCTGGTCTCCATCTGAGCCCATTGAAGCAATGGAGCTCAGGCTGCCTGCTACCGACCCATCGCCCTCAAAGTCGTAGATCAGAGCGGTGTCGTACGGTGGGACGTTCGGGTCGTTGTCTGCAGCGTCCAGGCCCTGTTCAGAATGTGAAGAGTAACAGAGTTTGCGGAGTTTCGAAACTTTCTGATTGTAACACAAAAGGAGATGGTTTGCAGAATGTCCTGGCTGCTCTTTTCCACAAAAGCATGTAGTGATCAGGCAGTGATGAAGCATCAAAAAGGACCCAAAGTAGTCCACACAATGAACTTGTTTGCTTAATAAGTCTCCTGAAGTCATATGATAGACCACAAGCATGAAAGTTTGGGAGAATAATGGCTTAAATTTCGGTCGGTTCCTCACAAAATGCTATCACATGACTTCTGAAGACTTGGAATAAAGCACACCGGTGATATGGGACACTTTTGAAGCACAGTGGTAAAGAGCAGCGTGAATGACATGAGGGTAAATAACTGATGACTTTATTTTGGGGTGAATGATTTATTTAAATGTCAAAGAGCCCTGACTTACAACATTGATGAAATCTTCGATGTCAGTTGGGTTTCCGGGGGGTTTGCGTGGATATGTAGGAGAGGGCAGGTTATGAGGAGCATCTTTCCTGAGTGGTTGTTTTCCTCTGGGCAGACCACAGTCTTGTGGGAAAAATGAGGCTGGTGTTGGGAGAATGTCACTTGGATTCCTCAGGAAATCTATATTAAATGCATCCTGTGGGATAGAAACAATTTGAGGTATTTCAGGAATATTTGAAAATTAAATATTCTGCGTTCACTACACGTTCGGCTCAATCAACAGCGCCTGTGACATGTTGATTACTAAAAAAAATTATTCTGACTTCTTTAAAAAAAAAAAAAAGCACAAATCTGGGTTCCAGTGAGGCACTTACAATGGAAGTGAATGGGGGCCAATCTGTAAACATTAAAATACTCACTGTTTCAAAAGTATAGCCTCAAGACGTAAACAACATGATTTTAATGTGATAAAATCGCTTACTAATCTTTTCTGTGGAGTTATATCCAATTGTACAACTTGGTTACCATAACGACGTTACACTGTAAACCCTAAAACGACCGTAAAAACATTGATTTAAACAACTTTACAGCTCAAATAATGCACAAGTTTTAACAGAAGAATTAATGCCAGTGCTTTTATTAAATTATAAGCGTCACATTTCTGCCTTTTTAAATCCTCCAAAAATGGCCCCCATTCACTTCCATTGTAAGTGCCTCACTGTAACCTGCATTTTTGCTTTTTTTAAGAAAACGAGGGGCATGACTGAGCTTAACTTGTATTGAACCCGGAAATGTTTTTAATGTGTTAGCTGATATCATTTAAATATGTTAATGATGTTAAACGATGTTTATTCTCAGGGGCTTCATGTGTCATATATTCAGTGGCATTTACATTTTTTATAGTTCATTTTAGAGTTATTTAATTAGTTAGAGTTAGTTTTAAATGGTCTGAAATTGTGTAATAAAATGTGTTTCATTACAATTAGTTAGGTCATAATAAAAGTCATTTTTATTTTATTTTTGTTAGTTTTGGAGTCATGAAAATGTATTTTTGTTTGGTTTAATTAAAAAAAAAAAAAGTTTTTTAATTATGTTGGATTTTTTACTTTTATTTTTGGTTAACAAAAAACGTTTTTACCAAATAATAACACGATTATAGTACGGAGGAGCTCCTTAGAGGACAGGGGCGGGATTTATTTATTTTTTTATTTACCATGGTTTTACTACAGCAACCATATTGTAACCTTGATATTCATAGTAAAACCATAGTAATAATACAGACGAATGAAAACTATGGGAATAAAAACCATAATGTTGTGGTTATTATTGTTTTACTATAGTAATATTGTAGACTGTAACTATATGTGAAGCGGAGGGGGGCGGGGCCGGGTCAGAATATCGCGCGCCAAGTCCCCAATCGGCCTGATGAGGTGCGCGAGGGATAAAGGCGGCCGGTGACGATGGTTCGAGAGAGAGATATGAGTTTCAAACAGAGGGATGTCCGTTATGTGTGTGTGTGTTTGTGCTTTTGGTTTGAATTATAATTTATATTGACAAGCCGCCTCCTCGCCCATCCTTAACAGTGTTACACTATAGTTAAAAAAAAAAAAAAACTATTAATTTTTTTAATTTTTCTATAGTAATAGTGACCATGACTGTTGTACGGTAACCATGTTTTGTTTTTTTGGTGGAAACTATGGGTTTAAGACTGTATCAATTAATTTTATTTCTTTTTTCTTTATTTTGGCACTTGTACAATTCATGATTGTTTTTATAAATGTCTAAAAATGAATAGGCTGAAGCCAAAGCTGGTCATGCATACCCTTTTTACCTCTCTCGTTTTATATTCTCTTTTTTTATTTCCATTTACAGTCCTATTCACAACTCATTAGAAAAAACAAACAAATGAGAGCAAAAAGCCATGTAACATCAATGTAACTTCACCCAAACAAATCAATGATTTGAATCAAACTTACTAAAATGTAGTATTTGCTTTATCTGCTTAATTTCTATGTGACACATATACATTCATAC
The DNA here is from genome assembly GCF_025860055.1 of Xyrauchen texanus. Taxonomy (NCBI): domain Eukaryota; kingdom Metazoa; phylum Chordata; class Actinopteri; order Cypriniformes; family Catostomidae; genus Xyrauchen; species Xyrauchen texanus. Next base: position 59,054,275 of record NC_068276.1, read on the forward strand.
AAACATGTGTACATACATATATACATAATACAAGGTTCCTATCAACCCATTCTTTCATACTTATTAAACGCCTCCATTTTAAACATTCTCTTAATTGTTGAAGATTTTGTATAATTTTATTTGTTGCTTAAATACCATTTTATTTATAGTAAAACCATAATAACCACAAAATAATTTTCATTACCATAGTTGCTGTTTTTTTTCTGTATTATTATTACTATGATTTTACTACAAATATCAAGGTTAAAATATGGTTACTGTATTAAAAACATAGTAAATGTATTGCAAGGTAACGCAAAACTATTTCTGAAAAATAAAATGTCCCGTCCTGTCCTCTAAGGGGCTCCTCCGTATTATAGCACTGGAGAGAGATCAAGGCAAATGACATCTTACACCTTAAAGCAGCGGAAAACAAACAAATATCCAACTTTAATTAACTTCGAATTTGTGGGGCAGGAGGCCGTAAAAACAGTCCGTCTTTCAGGCTTCAGTTAAATCCATGTGACACCCCCCTGGATAATTTAAACGGTGTGACGGGCAATAGGAACATGAAGAATAACAAGTGCACAGCTTGCTGCACTTGTTCTTAAATACCAGGTCAAATTACAGTAGATCAACATTTAAAATGTTTGTAATATCATGTGATGCTCTTACTTCGTCCTCCTCTCCGCCTCCCTGCTCGTCATAGTGAAAGACGTTGTCTCGTATGTCATCATCAGATGCTCCGACCAGCAGACCTCCATCTTTCTTAATGTTGTGTCTCGTGTAGCCCCTCACCGCCACCGCAAGCAGAAGCAGCACTGATAATGCACACAATGCAGCTTTATAATAGGGCATTTCAAGTATCTACAAGCAGTATATGAACGCAAACAGGACTAAAAGCCTTTATGTGACATGGTGATTGTATGGCTTGGACACTATGATACTGTGTATGGATATATGTGGCAGTATTTTGGTATTAAGGCTCAAAGACTACTATGGACAAAAAGAGTTGCGACATTGAAGATGCTCAACCATAAATGTCCTAAAATGTGGAAAACAGTAACGATAAAGAACACATGGTTTTATACTTTACTTACGCAACAGAAAAGCGATGCTTCCCATAATAATCATGAGAGCTATGAAACTGATGCCCATTTTGTTTGCAAATATGGCTGCGGTGAAGCTCTTGCAGTCTCCAAAACTGTCACAGTGGCACACGGTCACATTGACCAAAGCAACAGAGGAGAGGGAAGGAGAACCAGAGTCCGACACGACCACAGGGATGGAGAATTCCCCACTCTCCATGTCTTTCAGGGGCTGGAGAACTGCATGGGTCTCTGGCGATGGACATGCAGACAGGGAACGAGAGAAAAGGGGAGACTTGATTTAATTAGGGGTGTGTGTGTGTATATAAGTTACCCTTTTTTCTCATTTGCTCTGTCACCGTTTCAACTCTGCATCTACCAGCTCCATATGATGTTTGTTTTTGTTTGAACCCCTAGACGTTTCATTTGCTTGTCATGCTAATTAGACTTCATTTATAATAAATCTACTTTCTTAATTGCATTTTTGACTCCACGTTATGTTGCAGTCGGGAACGAGCTGGCCGTAAAAGAGAGTACACCCAAAACTGAAAATTCTCTCATCATTTACTCACCCTCATGCCATCCCAGATGTGTATGACTTTCTTCTGCAGAACACAAACACAGATTTTTAAAAGGATTTTTCAGCTCCATACAATGCAAGTGAATGGTGTTTCAGAACTTTGAAGCTCCAAAAAGCACATAAAGGCAGCATAAAAGTAATCTTTCCGACTCCAGTGGTTAAATCCATGTCTTCGAAAGTGATATGATAGGTGTTAACTCCTTATTTGACTAGAAATCTCCACTTTAACTTCCACATTGTTCTTCTTTTGTTTTTAGCGATTCGCATTCTTCGTGCATATCGCCACCTACAGGGCAGGCAGGAGAATTTATAGTAAAAAAGAACGTAAATATTGATGTTTCTCACCCACTCCTATCATATCACTTTTGAAGACATGGATTTGACAACTGGATTACTTTTATGCTTTTATGTGCTTTTAAGAGCTCCAAAGTTCTGGTCGCCATTCACTTGCATTGAATGGACCAAAAGAGCTGAGACTTTCTACTAAAAATCTTTGTTTGTGTTCAGCACAAGTCAGAAAGTCATACACATCTGGGATGGCATGAGGGTGAGTAAATAGTGAGAGAATTTTCATTTTTGTGTGAACTATCCCTTTAAATGTACAACAGAAATGCAATTTCTGTGCAATGGGGGCAGTGGTGGCTCAGTGGTTGAGGCTCAGGGTTGCTGACCAGAAGGTCAGGGGTTCAAGACCCAGCACCACCAAGATGCCACTGTTGGGCCCTTGAGCAAGGCACTTAACTCCAGGTTGCTCCAGGGAGATTGTCCCTGTAATAAGTGCACTGTAAGTCGCTTTGGATAAAAGCGTCTGCCAAATGCATAAATGTAAATGTACTAAATTTGGCAACCTTCCTGAAAAGAGAATATGTTGGACTGCTGGTGCGTCCACCAGGCTTCTTAACTAGCTTAACCAGTAATAGACAGACTTCCTTTGTTAACCAGCTTCAACAGAAAGACCATTCTTGACAAGCAGCTTCACCTGATAATCTGGACTAATACTAAACCACCAGCCAAACGATACTAAACCAGCACAAACCAGCATGACCATTTAGTGTCCGCACCAGCCTTCCTAACCTAATCAAGACTTCCTAGTTTTGTTAGTGAATGGCAAGTCTATGCTTATAATACATTATAATATTATTATATACTTTTGTGATTTGATGTTTTACCATTCAGAGTTATGATAGTCCAGTTGTTAGCCATGTTTTGATCAGCAATGTTAAAGGTGAAGGGGTCAGCTTGAGGAGACATGTCCTCATCCACAGCACTTAGCAGCAGACCCAGTTTATCTCTGTCCCGGTCACTGCACACTGTTCCACTCAAGGGTATCAGCAATGGTGGGTAATCGTTGGTCTCCCATAGAGTGATCTCCAGTGTAGCTGTTGCAGAAATGCCATCAGCATCTAGAAAGAGAAGCGTCATATGAGCATTTTGATTTAAACAGACGGCAAATAAATGTGTGGTATATCCATAGCATATTCTGCTATGTTATCCCTTCAGTTCTCAGGTCTGAGGTGCTCACCCTGGTCCATGACCTTTACAACGGCAGCGTAAACGTTGCTCCTGACATGGGGAGACCGGATATTGAAGGTGCTTTTGGCTGAGATCTGTCCAGTTGCGACGTTAATAGCAAGCCAACTCTCAGGATCCTGAATTATTTCAAACCTGAGCCAAAATGCACAATCCTAAATGGGTCTTGTATGAACTTTGTAATTTTATATCAAATTACATTTGGACACATAAGGTTTGAAACAAACAGTGTTATAGGTTTTACATGGCCTGGGGTTAAGGGTTGGTTAGGGTTAGTTGGCTATTGTTAGCTTATTGTTAGCTTATTGTAACTTATTCAGAACTGGTTGAATAAAATATATATATTGGAATTTGGAACCATTAACATTCAGTTCCATTCACGCTTTTCAAACGTGCATTCCACTGTAAAATGTTACAATTACCGAATGAATGATTCTTATGAGCCGGTTCTTTTTAGAGAATCCAAAACATACAGTGCGACCATGTATTCCGATTCCAAAACAAATGACTCTTGTGAGCCATTTATTTTAACTAAATAAAAAACATTCAGTGCGACCAGTGTATTCCGATTCACGAATGCATGACTCTTTCCCCGCCAAACACGGAATTTTCCGGGTATCCGTGTTTTAGGTGGTATACGGTAAGGAAGACCCGCACGCATGTTTTGAAAGAGTACGCAACTCTTTGATCAAAGAAACAGACTGCGATCGTCTCAAACGTGAAGTGGAACACCATACTAATACTAAAGCACTTGTTTGATAAACATGCCTTTTTCTCAGCTTTTTGTCCGAAATGTTGTTTTTGACAAAACCTACCTCTGTTCAAGTGGCAATAAAAAAAGAACAAATGAAGATAAAATAAAATCGTTTTTTTTGCCTAAAAGCAGAGGCTCAGATCTTTATTTTGATATATAGCATCTTCATATATTCATGGAAGAAAATATTCTGCGGGCCATTAAAATTTAGCGAAAATCGTCAAAAACCCTGGCGGTGGCTGGCAACTTTTTTTAAAAACGCTGGCGGGGAAAGAGTTAAGAGCCAGCTCTTTTTATTGAATCAAAACTACACTGTGCAACCTGTGTAGTTTAATTCACAAATGAATGACTCTTATGAGCTGGTTCAATTTAGTAAATCATAAAAATACAGTGTGACCAGTGTAAACTGATTCACAAAAGAATGACTCAGTTCATTCTCATCAATCAAAAACCTACAGCAAGACCAGTGTAGTCAGATTCACAGACGAATGACTATTATGAATCAGTTCATTTTCATCAAGCAAAAACCTACAGCATGACCGGTGTAGTCCGATTCACAAACGAATGACTCTTATGAATCAGTTCATTTTCATCAAGCAAAAACCTACAGCATGACCAGTGTAGTCCGATTCACAAATGAATGACTCTTATGAATCAGTTCATTCTCATCAATCAAAAACCTACAGCATGACCAGTGTAGTCCGATTCACAAACGAATGAATCTTATGAATCAGTTCATTCTCATCAATCAAAAACATACAGCATGACCAGTGTAGTCCGATTCACAGACAAATGACTCGTATGAATCAGTTCATTCTCATCAATCAAAAACCTACAGCATGGCCAGTGTAGACCGATTCACAAACGAATGACCCTTATGAATCAGTTCATTCTCATCAAGCAAAAACCTACAGCATGACCAGTGTAGTCCGATTCACAAATGAATGACTCTTATGAATCAGTTCATTCTCATCAATCAAAAACCTACAGCATGACCAGTGTAGTCCGATTCACAAACGAATGAATCTTATGAATCAGTTCATTCTCATCAATCAAAAACATACAGCATGACCAGTGTAGTCCGATTCACAGACAAATGACTCGTATGAATCAGTTCATTCTCATCAATCAAAAACCTACAGCATGGCCAGTGTAGACCGATTCACAAACGAATGACTCTTATGAATCAGTTCATTCTCATCAATCAAAAACCTACAGCATGGCCAGTGTAGACCGATTCACAAACGAATGACTCTTATGAATCAGTTCATTCTCATCAATCAAAAACATACAGCATGGCCAGTGTAGTTCGATTCACAAACGAATGACTCTTATGAATCAGTTCATTCTCATCAATCAAAAACATACAGCATGGCCAGTGTAGTTCGATTCACAAACGAATGACTCTTATGAATCAGTTCATTCTCATCAATCAAAAACATACAGCATGGCCAGTGTAGTTCGATTCACAAACGAATGACTCTTATGAATCAGTTCATTCTCATCAATCAAAAACATACAGCATGGCCAGTGTAGTTCGATTCACAGACGAATGACTCTTATGAATCAGTTCATTCTCATCAATCAAAAACCTACAGCATGGCCAGTGTAGTCCGATTCACAAACGAATGACTCTTATGAATCAGTTCATTCTCATCAATCAAAAACCTACAGCATGACCAGTGTAGTTCCGATTCACAGACGAATGACTCTTATGAATCAGTTCATTCTCATCAATCAAAAACCTACAGCATGGCCAGTGTAGTCCGATTCACAGACGAATGACTCTTATGAGACTTTTCTTTTTAGTAAATCGAAAACAAACAGCGCAACCAGTGTAGTCTGATTCCCAAACGAATCACTCTTATGAGCTGGTAAACTGATCTAGGAACATGTCATGCAATATAAGAGAGTGTGAATGATGATGGTAAATAGTTTCAGATACATGTAAGTCAGTCTCACTTTAACTTGGCATTATCTGGGTCATGGGCGATATCTGAGACCAGCACTGTACCCGGGACAATGGACTCGGCAACTGTCACTTTAATGGGGTTTTTATAGAAGATTGGGGCCTCGTTTTCATTCAGCACTCTGATTGTGACTGTAGCACTGTGTACTCGTTCATATGGAGCTTTTAGGCTGATTTCATTCTCTGCTGTCACAGTGAGCCGGTACTCTGCCCGAGACTCATAGTCCAGCGGCTGCAAGAAAGCACAAAAATTATATTGGAAATATAGAGTGAAATAGCAAAACAACCCAGGGACCTAAAGGTAGGAATAGACTTGTACAGACTATCTAGAAGGTCTAAACCAAATTTGCTTTGTGGATGTGTCTGTATTCTCACCTTAACCACAGAAATGATGCCTTGGTTGGAGACTGGATCTGTGCGGATGGCAAAGTGTCCTGAGGGATCTCCGTTTATGATGCTGTATTTAATTCTCCAGTTTTCTCCACCTCTCTGGTCCTTATCCGTCGCATTGACCCGGCCCACCTCCGCAGTCTGCTTGTTCTCCATTACATGCATGTTATACTGCAGTCACAAAATGAGAGCAAGAGTTCAGAGAACTGTGATCAAGTAACCATCAAATTACGTATGTTTTAAATAGGTTTCTGCTGCTACATACCACAATAGGATGGAATTTGGGAGCATGGTTGTTAATGTCAGTGATAGAAATGATGGCGTGACCCCAGGAGGTAAGACCCATGCCAGACATGTCAGCCACCTGCAGGGTTAGCCTGAAAGATTGCACCACCTGAAAATACATCACAGAGCAACGAGTCTGTGAGGTCGCATCAGGGTATACATGATTGTACTGTGATAAAATCAGGGATTTACCAGCATTATGGTATTGACAAGATTACAGGGTGTCCCGGCATCACGTTGCCATGACAACGATGATGTCATACTGCATAAAACTTTACACAGATAAGGTTAGTAAGTGATTTTATCACACTAAAATCATATTAACATGTATAATAGTTACGTCTTGTAGCTATACTTTTGCAATAATGTCTATTTTAACATAAATTATTCACTTGCATGGTTACTCACATCAATCCGGGTGGCATGGCACGGCAAACAATTGCACATACCGCCATGCCATGCAAGGCATCATGTTGCCTTGATTTTTTTAAGTTTGCTCAACAATTCCTTTTTTCACAGTGTGGACCCTATTTATGTAACTTTTGTTTTGGAAAAATAACCCACATCTCTGTCCAGTCCCACATCGCGTATGTAGATGACTCCAGTCTTGTTGTTGATTCCAAACATGGTTTTGTTGATGCTGTGAGGCGGGACACTCTCTTGTCCAATGATGGAGTAGCTCAGAGCTGCGTTATCTGTCATTGGATCATCAGCATCCACTGCCGTCACCTGCATCACTGATGTACCTGAAAGAACCAGACAACAAAGTTGTAATCCTTCTTTTTGCGCATGTAAAGTCTTGATTGTTATCAGAAATGTTGTCTGATCCATGAAACACGAAATTAGATATTTAGCAAATATATTTCCATACAATTGAAGCGGCTGAAAAGGACCATAACAGAAGTCCATACAGCTTGTGCACAATATTCCAAGCCATCTGAAGCAACCCAGAAGCTTTGTGAGAGGATCAGACTGAAATGTATGTTGTCATCAACTGAAATTCTTGCTCTCTGCTCTAATTGTCCCGGTGCGTTCATGCAACAATCACAGTATATGACAACCCTTACAAAAAAAATCTAAAATAGCCGCAAACTTGCTGCTCGTTATTGTCACATGCAAATAAGCTTGTGATTTGGTGCAAATGTTTGCCAGAAGTTTGCAGATCTTCACCAGCAGTGGTGGTGAACCTCGCGAAAATCTTTGGCAACAATGGACAATTTCCTGCAAGTGTGCCGCAAAGCTAATTTGCATGTGAAAATTGTATGCCGCAAATTTGCGACATTTATCAATCATTAATTATAATGAAAATAAAAAACTTTTTGGGCTCTTAACTCAAATATCTTCAGTTCCTTGAACTTATTTTTCTTAAAAATACATAGACATTAAGATTTTAGATTTTAAGTGTTAATAACTCAAATTAATACATACAAAATTGAGGCTATGGGGAATACCCACAATGCCTTGTGCTTGATTCATTTAATTATGTTTCCATGGGAACTTATGGTGGCTTTTAAATAGTTGTTATTAAGCATTCATAGATGTTTTATCTCTTTTGTAGTATTATATATGTTGTTTTGTTGCACTAGTTGTTTCATGTGGTGTCACCATTAGGATGATCTGTGCCACTTTTGGTCAAGTTGGACCCTGTTAACACTATTTCAGTTCAGAACAGCTATATATGCATTTCCACATGGAGGTATGTATGGAGAATTAAGTTTATTTAATAATTGACCCTGTGGAGTGGTGGTGGTGGAGTAGTGGGCTAAAGCACATAACTGGTAATCAGAAGGTCGCTGGTTCAAACCCCACAGCCACCACCATTGTGTCCTTGAGCAAGACACTTAACTCCAGGTTGTTCCGGGGGGGATTGTCCCTGTAATAAGTGCACTGTAAGTCGCTTTGGATAAAAGCGTCTGCCAAATGTATAAATGTAAATGTAAAACAGTTATAATCTTCATTATTTAAGCTGTGCTATTGTATGATCTTCATTTGAGTCCATTCAATTAAAATTATTAAGTTGAAACGATAACATTTAAATAGCAATTGTGAGTTAAGTCTACTTTCATCTAGTTACCTTAAATTAAATATTTCATTCTGTATGAATACCAAATTAAGAGAACTTAATGACACACATTTTGGAGACGGCAATACTAAAAAAAAATACTTCAATTGAGAGAATGAGTTCACACAATTAATTGAGTAGAATTAACTTATATGGGGTTTCAGTGTACATCTACAGGAGATGGTAGAAGATCACAGAATTAAAATTGTATCATCTATTTAAGGAGGAGAATGGATGTGCTTTCATATCTTACCTGGAATAGAGAACTCTGGGATAGTTCCGATGAACTCTTTCTGTGTAAATTCCGGCCTGTGGTCGTTCTGATCCAGAACATAGATCTCAATGGTGGTTGGACTCTCCAGTCTTTCTCCACTCGAGGAGAGCGCAAAGGCTTTGAGCTGACAACATTATACACTCTTGTTATTTGGAGAACACAAATGATTCATTAAGCTTCAACTACTAGTCTTCCATGTTTCATGTTGGGCAAAAAGAGAATGCATTTTTTGAGGCCTTACAATAAAAATATTTTTTTTTTAACTTTTTTTTTTAATTAAAAAGTCATTATTTACTCACCCTCATAATGTTCCAAACCTGCATGCTATTTTGTGATTTTTGCTTTTTCTGCAGAACAGGAAAGGAGAATTCTTCACAATGCTCTTTTCCATAAAATGACAGTTTATAGTGACCACATAAGATAAAAGCTGTCAAGCTATTTTATGGCTACAGAAGACTTGAAGGTAACACTTTACAATAAGGTTCCACTTGTTCACATTAGTTAACAATGAACAATACAGGGGGGCTTGGGTAGCTCAGTGAGTATTGACGCTGACTACCACCCCTGGAGTTGCGAGTTCAAATCCAGGATGCTGAGTGACTCCAATCAGGTATCCTAAGCAACCAAATTGGCCCGGTTGCTAGGGAGGGTAAAGCCACATGGGGTAACCTCATCGAGGTCACTATAATGTGGTTCTCTCTCTCAATGGGGCGCGTGGTGAGTTGTGCGTTGATGCCGCGGAGAATAGCGCGAAGCCTCCGAACGCGCTATGTCTCCACGGTAACGCGCTCAACAAGCCACAAGATAAGATGCGCGGATTGACGGTCTCAGATGCGGAGGCAACTGAGATTCGTTCTCCGCCACCCGGATTGAGGCGGGCCACCACGAGGACTTGGAGCGCATTGGGAATTGAGCATTCCAAATTAGGGAGAAAAAGTGGAAAAACATAACAAAACAAAAACAAAACAATGAACAATACTTATTAAGCATTTATTAATCTTAGTTAATGTTACTTTCAACATATACTAATACATATTTAATATCAAAGATTGTATTAGTTAACTTTAGTTAATGCACTATGAACTAACAGTGAACCTTATTGTAAAGTGTTACCGACTTGAAATATAGCACACAAGTCATATGGACTACTTATATGGTGCTTTTATGTCCTTTTTGAAGCTTGACAGCCCCTGGCCATTCTGAAATGTGTAAAGAGTCTTCAAAAATCCTCATTTGGTGTTCCATAGGAAAAGAAGGGGTCTGGAGTAAATAATGACAGATTTGTTATTTGTGGGTGAATTATTACATTCAATTACTGGTCTCTAAAGAGCTACGGAGCATTTTGGATTTGTGTCATAATTGAATACATATGATGAAAACATATGCACAGCATTTCAACAAACACCTTGAAACTCTTGTGCTGTTCCCTGTCGAGCGGCGTTTTGCTCTTGATCCATCCTGTTTTATCATCAATTTCAAAGAGGCCTTTGGGGTTCTGGTCAACCCCGGGTCCCTCCAGCTTGTAGATCACCTCCCCGGTGAAAACCTTGTCTGATTTAATCTGCAAGAGAAGACATGGAAGTGTTAAAGCTGTATGGTAAACAGCATATGCACACGGAGTGTGAGGATAGTGTTTCATGCTTACGCAAGTGTGCGTGCAAACACATTACACGCGGTGCTTTTCAAGTCCTCCTGTTGTTTTGTAATATATATCCTTGGTATATATATATATTAGGGCTGTCGATTTAACAGGTTGATTTAGTGTCATTAATTATTTTATAAATAAACGTGTTAAAAAATGTACCCAATTAATTATGCCCCTTGACATGTATGTAAATTCGGTAGTAAAAGTACGGATTTTCATATCATATGAGCAATTCATATGGACCAAGGAGTGGTGGTGGTGTAGTGGGCTAAAGCACATAACTGGTAATCAGAAGGTTGCTGGTTCGATCCCCACAGCCACCACCATTGTGTCCTTGAGCAAGTCACTTAACTCCAGGTTGCTCCGGGGGGATTGTCCCTGTAATAAGTGCACTGTAAGTTGCTTTGGATAAAAGCGTCTGCCAAATGCATAAATGTAAATGTAAATTCAAGCTTGTAGTACATCTTTTTCCACATTTCAACATGTGGCAGCGCACCTCAACATACCTCACAAGCAACGCAGCCACATAATGAGAACCACTCACTTAGGAGGAAACACGACAGCATACAGAAATCTTGAGAAGGTTTCCTCTACATTTATCTTGACACAGCATCCTAAAAATAAGCCATTTATGACGTTGAATACCATTGAGACTCTCCGAACACGTCCATCTGTGGCACGCATATGTACATAGAGCGACGTTTAAAAAGAGCAGGTAATGAGAACTGGATACATCGACAAACTTAATGAAAAACAGATGGCCGTCAACTGGCTTGTTCAATTACATGAGAATAAAACAAACTATATATCGAGTTCATTAGCCATTGTTTGTATTGTCTAATCAATACTTTATTCATCTGCCTGTCACAGTTTGTCACCTTTCTGTTCATACGGACTCTTATATTTACATGATTATTGTCCTGTGTTGTTAGTTGGCCCCATACTACATTTCCCATGTTGCACTGCCCTCATCTCAGCCATCTGTTCCCCATCTTCCTCACCTGTTCCCTGTTCCCTCATCAATCATCTGTTTGCATATATATATATATATATACCCTCTAGTCTCACTCACTTATTGTCAGTTTCCTTGTATATTCCTGTGATCATTGTTTGCATTCTTCTTTTTCATCATCTCCATTAAAAAGCCTGCGTGTAGATCCATCATCCCTCATCTCTGCTTGGCGTTACACTGACACAATAATGTTTTTTTTATCTGAATTACAACCCCGTTATATATAGATCTTATATGCCCAACATGTTATATTCATAAATATTTGAATAATGCATTTTTTATCTGAATTATCTTTAGTTGTGGGCCTTTCTCAGAAAATAATAATGCATGAGATTAAATGTGTTTTATTTAATTAATTGGCATGCTATGTAATTCATTCTAATTACATTTTGAATTGATTGACAGCCCTAACACACACACACACAAAGACAAAGACAAAGATCCCCCATTTAGCCTTAACAGACTGTAGGGGCAAATGCTGTTAGCGAGCACCTCCATCCAACACACACACACACACACACACACACACACACACACACACACACACACACACACACAATTTTACAAAAACATTGTTTCAGTTGGAAATGCATCAGAAGGGTCTGAATACTTTTTCAAGGCAATATATGCCTACAGTTTCTTTTTCAGATCTAGTGAACTCATATTAGGCAGTTTATTCTTTTACCTGGACCAGATCTTCAGGGATCTGTTTGCTATTTTCTAGGACTCTGATTGGTGGAATGACCCAGTCTCTCTTCACTCTGACCTGCACACCTGAACTCCCGTGTCTCCATGGATGCAGCACAGTTGGGTTTAGATCGCTCTGCTTTAGCTTGCTGCTGCTCACCTACAGCAAAACACAGGGACCAGTCAAACCAAATAAACAGAAACCATTACACTTCATATGGTCTTCTGTAACATGCAAACAATCTACAGCAGTCTCTGTTTTCTATTAAAAATGCTTTTTATTTCATTTTTGTATTCATTTAGAGGCATGACATTTTGATGTTTTACTTTTGTTTTGGTTGATTTGCTTGTCAATTAGAGCATGTAGAGTGTAAGTATGGGCTAATGTGCGATATTTAGGTTGAAAGCCAATTTGGCATTTGCTCAGGACATTGTCTGTGAGAAAGTGATGGAGTCTGTTGTTTAGGATGTTGCAGAATAGTTTCCCTAGGTTGCTGTTTACACATATTCCGTGGTCGTTATTAGGATCAAATTTGTCTCCACTTTTATGAATAGGGGTTATGAAGCACACATGTTAGGAAATACACCTGCACTAAGGATGATATCTCTCTTTCTCTCTGTTTTTCTCTTACACAAATAGAAACAAACTCATACAAACATGTATTGAGGTCTTGTAAATGTTCAGTGTAAATGGACAACTCTAAATAACCCTGCACACTCACAAGTGCAGCTGTTCAGCATGGAATTGAGTTAAGTTTTCCTCTCCTATGCCCAGTTGCTCTGAAACACGCTCTCCTTTATGTTCTAAACTGCAGGTCAAAGGTCAAACTCTAAATGTGCTTCAGCGACAGAATTCCACACAGAGTGACAGAACTCACACATCCAGCGACACAATGGGTGTCAGCTTCTCACGCTTGGAATAATCTCCTCTGGAGAGCCACCATAGAGAAAGACTGAATTATTTAACTCCATAAACTCCAGTAAATACTTACATTTTCCCCTGTTTACATGTGAATAGAGGTAACAGTGTGTAAATACTTTTGAGTAATAAAATACTGTCCCACTGGTGTCTAAAAGTAACTTTTTTTCACACCTGTCACTGGTGAGTACATTTACCAGCCATAAATACCTCCTAAGGGAACATTTTTAAAGATATTGTTTCATTCTTTAAACATAAATTTAATTTAAATATACAGGCTACTTTTTCCCCTATGGTCAAACAAACTATTTAGCTGTTTATCTTTCTTTTACAAATCATTGCATGGTCATTGTGTTACTCATAGCAGTAAAAAAAGGTTATGATATATCTAGTTTGGGTGGCTTAAAGGCAAAGAATGTGTTGCTGTTTTATATAGCGATTAAATAGACTTAGTCGAGGGCCAAACTATCGTTCTTACATTGCGATTTAAACCACACATTATGTTGCACTTCCTAAGCAAAGCCAACTGGCCATTAACACATTTCGGGGTTTGGCGAGAGTTAATATTGGACCCCGTGTTTCACACTTGGGGAAATGCAGACTGAGACATCTCGTTTGGAGAATGCAGTATGAATTCATTGCCATGCAACTATGTCTGTCATAGTTGTTTGATTTGCTCATGGGCGTGACGCTGGAGCTGTTTTCTTTGAGCAGCCGATGCAGAATGCAGGACATCACAGGCATGCGCAGGCCCTGTTAAGAGCGCACTAATCTTAGAGCAGCCCGCATTCTCTGTACTGCTAGTGTAGTACTACATTACACGCAGTCTGAAGTGTACACTCGTGCATTCCACAACATACACGTAGTCCCCAAAAAACAACACTGACTTTAGTGAGCTGAATTTGACTAAGTGAACCAAAATTGTGATCTACAGTAGCAGAATGGTTTCGATGAAAATAGCAAGATAGATTAACGTAAAAGTTTCCATGGAATAAAAAGTTCTTAAAAACACAAAAATGGGTTCAGACTAATTATAAACCAAATTATCAGCCACACCAATTAATTGGCATTAACTGATAACTGTGTCTGCTTGGTTGAACAGCCTTGTCAATGGATAATACACAATTTCAGATATTTTTTAAGAGTCTTGTGAAAAATGGTGCAAATTCAATCATTTTTATACATCTTATTTGCTATCAATCATTTGGTAAATGGTCTGCACTTATATAGCGCCTTTTTAACCTTATCGGTATTCAAAGCGCTTTACACTGTTGACTCATTCACCCATTCACAAACACATACACCAATGGCGGCAGAGCTGCTATGTAAGGCGCTAGTCTGCCATTAGGAGCAACTTGGGGTTCAGTGTCTTGCCCAAGGACACTTCGGCATGTGGAGTCGTGTGGGCCGGAATTAGTGGCCGACCTGCTCTACCAACTGAGCCACAGCAGCCCCATTTGGGTATCGAGAGTCAACTTTCCTGCTTCTTGGATCATCGTGTGATTTCTATAAGTAAGCTAATAAAACCGTGTCAACTCAAATCAACGTTTTATGTCCATTTATTTATTGGTTAAGTAGTCTTGTAATAAGATGCACAATGAACAGATGCACAAAACAAACACGAACAGATCTCAAACCGGAGCTGTATTTGAGTTGTTCGGGATGTTATTGCTTCTCACTTGATTACATAATGTGAACAAACATCAATCTTTTATGGCCATTTATTTATTTATTTGGTTAGTAGCTGTATAATAAGCGGGATAATGTACCATGAGCCGGTTGATAGCGCAAAATAAACCTCGACAGGGTGATCAGGACCCCAACTTGAAGCATTATCCCTTGCATATAGTTCACTTTGCTCTGTAGATACAATGAAGTCAGCCATTGAAAAACAGTCAAGCATTGTTCAGATTGTGAAAACTTATAATACTCCAATGTTGGGAACAGAACATCTGACGATTATCATGGAATTGATTGGATGTTTGGGGTACATTGTACAAGGCAGCTGGGTGGCTCTTGGCGCCTCTCACTGGAGGTCTCCTAATATTTTAATTTTTTTTAACAGAGCAAAACAGTTTCGTTTTTATATCACGAAGACTTGCATACTTGAGTGAAGTTTAAGATGACATTTATTTGTTGAATATAAAACAGAAATGTCATGTCTCTCTTTGGCTTAAGCCCCATCTGGCGGTCCGAATCCTGCCGGAGATAGGAGGCAGGGACGAGGAGCCTATCCCCGTGCAGGATGGGACTCAACAGGTGGTGGTGGGGTGGTGGAGGTTGCTGTGTTAGCACACTGAAAGCAGACTTATAAAGCAATGGCTTACATGTGATTGGCTAGGAGCTACCCAGCTAATGTCTTCCCGCTAGAACTAAGCTGAGCTTACATTTCACTCATCATGTACCCATTCAGCTTTCTGTGGGGCTACTAACGACCTGCACTTTCTCAGCTCATTAAAGACATGCATGAACGTTCCTGTACATTCTCTCTTTTTAATTATTTAGTTGCCATTTAACATAAGCTTTTTAGACAAAGCGACATTCATTGCACCAATTTCAAGGACTGTCTAGCTGCACTGCAGTCACAAGGTGACTTCATCTTAGTAGTGAACATTACAGAACATTTGCAGGACAAGCCATGGCTAGGCGACTCTCTAGCTATCGCCTATTTTTTACCTGTACATTTACATTAGTTACATGATATGCTTAAAGTTCAGTTTAGAGTCACTACCCGTACAAAACATAATAATAAACACAGACTGTCCGAAATACAAAATTGTGTTTTTCTTCTAAACTTGTTTTCTTTGGTTTCGATTCATTTAATCTTCTAAAATGTTCCCTCAACTAGATTTAATTATGTAGGGTGAATGTTAACCTACTAAGTATGAACAACTTCAGTGCAAAAACTATTTTAGCTGCTTGCTAAAGTTTACTTAACATTACTGAACATTTTGTTACAACAAAACATCATTGCATTAAATCTATAAAGAAAATGTAAATGTAGGTTTAATGTGTTGGGACTATGGCTACGTCTACCATTTGAAAACGGCGTTTTCGTTTCAAAACGCTCTCCGTCCACACTAAAGTTTTCAAGCGTTTTCCAAAAGTTGCTCGTCCACACTGAAATCGTGTCACTGCCGCTGCTTGTACGGTCTGAAACGCAATTGTCTTTGTGTTCCGTCGCTGGACACCAATTCCGAGTAAACTTCCCTTCGCCTTTGAAGGAATGCAATGTGAAGGTTGTACAAAGTGACATTTATTTTTCAACATCGCTATCAAAGTGAGTATCAGTCACAACAGCGCCGCTACGACACAGGCCGCCATCACATAGGCTGCCATCTTGGTTGTTTTGGTTGGGTAGATCACGACTAAAAATGCGTCAT
This sequence comes from Xyrauchen texanus, assembly GCF_025860055.1. Taxonomy (NCBI): domain Eukaryota; kingdom Metazoa; phylum Chordata; class Actinopteri; order Cypriniformes; family Catostomidae; genus Xyrauchen; species Xyrauchen texanus. The sequence continues at coordinate 59,070,832 of NC_068276.1, forward strand.
CGTTTTCCAAAGCATCTGTTTGCACAGTCCACACTACAACGCAAAAACATCGTTCACAAATGTATCCACTTTGGAGTGCGTTTTCAAAAAGCGCCGTTTCCGCGGTCAAAAACGCCATCTCAGTGTGGACGGAAGGCCAAAACGGAGAGAAAAAGATGCGTTTTCAAACGAAAACGTATTAGTGTGGACTAGGCCTATATAAGTCCTTTTTGTTGACATAACTGAAAATGGGCAGGGGATTTGTAGTTCCCAGCATGCTTTGCAAGGGACATTTTCAAAGGCTGCATGCTAGCTAGGACACGTCTTTTGAAGGCTGTAATATACCGAGCGTCCTCGTTTACACAAGCCTCATTTAAACTAGACGGCCTTCGTAGACAAACGTAAACAGAACTTATCATGGTTGCTATGACAGCACGCCACCCTTTAACAAGCGCGAGCGCTTCGAGTGACAAGGGAACAAAGTCCCTCTGGAAGGGAATGTATGAGGTACATTTTAGGAGAGTTATAATGATGTAGAGAGCAAAGAAAATTGATTTTACAGGTGTACTTTTAGTCTATAATACTTTACATTTTTTTAGACAAATGAAGTTCAAGTGACGTTAAAGCAAAGAACTGTGGGTTGTGAGTGCCCACGAAGGAAACACCTCATGCGTCCTCCGAAGTCCAGTGAAAGTGTCTCATTTGTATCTATTTTAATATATCCTGAAGCATTTTAGGAGAAGCATCTGAGACAAAGTTGACCCTTAATGAGAGTTTGAGCTATGTGAGCTGTATGTGAAAACATTTGCCAAGAGGAAGCACTAATCTGACATAGTGCTGAAAATATACCCACCCGCCGGACCCGTTTACTGGTGCCCCCAAACATGGCAGGTGCCAATCACGCTGTTGTGCCAACTCCCAAACTAACATTCAGCGTTCCCCACCAAAACGAACAACTTTCTCATTAAAAATAATATGAAACAAATGTGTAATATTTCATTGCTTTCCAGAATGTCCAGAACATTCCAGCACCCAGCTGTTGCACCGGGTCTCACATTTAACCCAGTTTAGCCCTCTTTTACCAGAGTAAGACATTCCAAACGTCCCACACACATATGGCAGGGTCAGCTGGTGTAACGCATGGGCGCTGCTGCTGTGAGCCGCGACTAATAGAATGTGATATGCCACATTACTAAAGTGGAGAACAAACTGAGCGAGTGTGGAACACATTATAACTGTGTCCGATGGACAAGATAGAATGTGTTTCTCATGAGGTCTAAACAGTGGCCATTGCTACTTTCTTTCTTTCTTTCTTTCTTTCTTTCTTTCTTTCTTTCTTTCTCTGCCTATCTTTTCTTTCTTTCTTTGTATTTCTTTTTCTTTCTCTGTCGTTCTTTCATTTTTTCTTTCTTTCTCTGCCTTTCTTTTCTTTCTTTCTCTGTCTTTCGTTCTTTCTTTCTCTGTCTTTCGTTCTTTCTTTCTCTGTCTTTCGTTCTTTCTCTGTATTTCTTTCATTCTTTCTTTCTCTGCCTTTCTTCTATTTCTTTCTTTTCATTCTTTCTTTCTTTTTTCTCTCTCTTGCTCTTTCTTTCTCTGTCATTCTCTTTTCTTTCTTTCGTTCTTTCTCTGCCTTTCTTCTCTTTCTTTCTTCTCTTTCTTTCTCTGTCATTTTCTGTCTTTCGTTCTTTCTCTGTCTTTCATTCTTTCTTTTTTCTCTCTCTTGCTCTCTTTCGTTCTTTCTCTGTCTTTCATTCTTTCTTTTTTCTCTCTCTTGCTCTCTTTCGTTCTTTCTCTGTCTTTCATTCTTTCTTTTTTCTCTCTCTTGCTCTCTTTCGTTCTTTCTCTGTCGTTCATTCTTTCTTTTTTCTCTCTCTTGCTCTCTTTTGTTCTTTCTCTGTCTTTCTTTCATTCTTTGTCTTTCGTTCTTTCTCTGTATTTCTTTCATTCTTTCTTTCTCTGCCTTTCTTCTCTTTCTTTCGATCTTTCAATCTGTCTCTGCCTTTCTTTTCATTATTTCTTTTTTCTCTCACTTGCTCTCTTTCATTCTTTCTTTCTCTGTCATTCTCTGCCTTTCTTTCTCTCTTTCTCTGTCATTCTCTTCTTTTCTTCTCTTTCTTTCTCTGTCATTTTCTGCCTTTCTTTTCTGTCTTTCATTCTTTCTTTTTTCTCTCTCTTGCTCTCTTTCGTTCTTTCTCTGCCTTTCTTCTCTTTCTTTCTTTCTGTTATTCTTTCTCTGTATTTCTTTCTGTCTATGTCTTTTCTTCATCCTTTCTTTCACCATTCCTTCTCTACCCTTCCTTCTTCACTCTTTCTCAAACAGAATCTGTATTTGGTGGAAAACGTATGTACCACAATGAAATCAAGTACTGCACTTCTTTCACAAACATTACATCAGTTGTGGAAAGAAAACATGGCAGAGTTGCTTAGATTATCAAGTAGTCTGCAATAAATGTCAATATTAACTCAAGAACTTCTCAACAAATACAAACAAATACAAAGTCCAAATGATCTGAAATGTGCTATACACGTTAATTTTGTAGCTCTATATTCTTACTACAGTATGTCAGAAATGGTCTCCTTTTAGTCTATTTCTTCAGAAACATCTGAGACAAAGTTAATTCGATTCCATTAAGTCTCATCAGCGTTTGATTTGTTCCCCCTCTACAGTAGAAAGTCTCTATGAAAATGGCTCATGGTTTAGAAAAAGGTCAGTTTGAATAAACACAAGACCAAATTTCCTTCATACATGAAGTCTTTGTTACTTTAACATTTTGGTTTGGAGCATTTTTCGTTCTGAATTGATTCCAACGTCTATAATAAACAACAGAGTCCTTATAGTGGCCAACGGCAACCCTTCCTCTGTTTATCTACAACATGATGAAAAGTTTGCACATGGGTGCAACTACAGGACAAATCGTTACTTTATGAATCTGTATTCCATTGCAAATCTAAACAGTTGCGATCATTCATTGAGGCGAATATTTATGGCCATGTGGCTTTGTTTGCATGATTCGTTGTCCTCATGATTAAGCTAGTGACAGACTGGAGGGGGCCACTAAACTGTAACATCAAATGGGGGTACGAACCAGCTGCTTTCTTTTATTATTAATCATGATCAGTCATCATTTAATTGATCAGAAATGACGCATGTTTAGATCGGCATTTCCACTGAATGTTTAAAACCTCTAATGGCTGAAAGTTGAAAACAAAGCAAGTTTACAATCAATTACAAAACATGACCTGCAATGTACCACTTAAGATGATTTTAACAGATGTGCCCCAGGGCCACAAGCTGTTACCACTTCTTAAACACTGAATTTGTAGGTGACAAGAAAAAGTTACGATAATGAAATGACAGCATTGCTAGATGGAATATGTTGCAACACCAAAGCTGTTCATTGTGGGCCATGACACTTTAATTAGTTTCAAGGACAGACTTCCACATATTTGAGCTTACTGTGTCATTTTGCAACTATTCAATACAAGTTAAGGTCGATCGACAGCATTTGTGGCATAATGCTTTTCTTTAAATCCAAAGTAAAAATCGATGTTACAGTGAGGCACGGAATGGGACCAAGGCAGAAATGTGAAGTTTATTATTTTATAAAAGCACTTACATTAATTCTTCTGTTAAACTTGTGTATTATTTGAGCCGTAAAGTTGTTTAAATCATTGTTTTTACGGTTAGTTGTGAGTTTACAGCATTCTGTTACCATGGCAACAAAGTTGTACAATTTTGTAACACTAAAATAAACACGCATATTGATTACGTCAAGGCTGTACTTCTGAAACAGTGAGTATTTTAATGTTTATGAATTGGCCTCAGTGTAACCTTGATTTTGAAGAAAAAGAGGGCAAGTTGAAATACATTTTGTGGTAACCAATATTATGCCACAAATGCTGTAAACTAGGAGTGGTGGTGGTGTAGTGGTCTAAGCACCATAACTGGTAATCTGGTAATCAGAAGGTTGCTGGTTTGATCCCCACAGCCGCCACCATTGTGTCCTTGAGCAAGGCACTTAACTCCAGGTTTCTCCGGGGGGATTGTCCCTGTAATAAGTGCACTGTAAGTCGCTTTGGATAAAAGCGTCTGCCAAATGCATAAATGTAAATGTAATGTAAACTGAGCTTAACTTGTATTGAATATGGAAAACCCCTTCAAAGCTAAAATCCCAATTTAACATGATGAATATTTTGCAGAATGCAGAAAAGTGGTTATTGAGGGTAAATCAGCCAAAAATAAAAACTCTTGTCATCATTTCAATTTATCATTTTTTTTATGAAGAATACAAAAGGAGATGTAATGGAGAATGCTCAGTCACCATTCACTTTCATAGACCTTATTCACGCTAGCATATATAAAACTATATATATAACTTATGGTACTCAATTCTGATTGGACGGAGTTCAAAGCTGTAAAATGACTATAAATGCACACATTGTGCTAAAGAACATCCCTTACCCATAGTTAAAACATTACATTTTTACAGTATTTCACTTAAGTTAACCTAACATGGCTGAGGGCCCAAATCTGAAGCCTTATATCTTCCAGTATTCACCTGGTGAGTAAAGTATGTTCAGCTCACCTGACACACAACGGCCACCAGTACACCCAAGACCGCCACAGCCTTCATCATCTGATTTCCGATCCCTTCCGCACTCAATAAACCACTGCCAAACAGTAAATCTCTAGAGATGCAACACCGTCCAGAGACTGAAGCGAAGCGTCTCGGAGCTGCTAGGATCTGAGGTTCTTCGCTTTCTCAGTTTGGACTGTCTGCACAGGCTGGTTGAGTGACAGCACATGTGTGCAGGGCCGCCTGAAGAGTGTGTAACACCAGCCCCCCTCACGGCATTCTCATGGCATGGACACACCCCAGAGCTTCTAGGTTAGAAGTCTATGACCCATTCAACGAGGGGCAAAAACCTCAAAGTTAAAGTATCTGCAATTGAAAAACTTATTTATAGACAAACACATATTTATAGTCTGATAATCTGAATATTGGGGGCTGAAGGACAATGGATTACATACTTGTTCTCAGTGGACTTTGGAAAAGTTCACCTGTGCATGCCTTTCAAACGAATATTTCCTACAACCCATTGTGCAATGAAACAGGAAGAATTTGTGATCATTCACTTTTGATTTTTTCTGTTGTAGGGCAAAAGCTGCCATGCATAAACCTAAGAGTCTGTGCATGTCTGCGCTTATTAATACACTATCAGCATCATAGACAAGACTGAAATGAGTCTTCATTTCATGTGAATGTACATCATTTTAAACATAGTCTTCACAAATATAATTATACTATTACTTACTGTTTCAATGTTCAGCAAACAAAAGAAAAAAAATACTGAGTGCACCTTTAACATTAAAGGGACAGTTCACCCAAAAATACAAATTATCTCATCATTTACTCACCCTCATGCCATCCCAGATATGTGTGACTTACAGAACACATTTGAAGATTTTTAGAAGAATATCTCAGCTCTGTAGGTCCTTACAATGCAACTGAATGGTGATCAGACCTTTGTAGTTCCAAAAAGCACATAAATGCAGCATAAAAGTAACCCATAATACTTCAATGGTTTAAACAATATCTTCAGAAGTGAAACATTTAAGTCCCTTTTTTCTATAAATCTCCACTTTCACTTTCACATCTGAAAGACACATGCGGTGCCTGTTTAGTTTCACTTTTCACATCTGAAAGTAAAAATTAAAGTGGAGATTTAGAGTAAAAAGGACTTAAATATTGTTCTGTTTCTCACCAACATTTACATTTTGAATTGCTCATTAAATAAACCAAAACAGTGTTTTTAAATGAGTGGAAACTTGAAGCTTTATTTGCCACACAAGACATTGATTTATGCTGCACTCATAAGAATTAAGTAACCCAATTATTTTTTTTTAAGAGTCCATGGGCTACCATGTGCAAAAAAAAAATAAATAAATAAATAGATAAAAAAAAATGCTTTTCAATTCATTAAAGTTGAAGAAACACAATTTCATTAAGTGAAATTATCTCTCTCTCTCTCTCTCTCTCTCTCTATAATGTTTTTTTTATATATATATTTGATATATAGATAGACAGTATAGATGATATATCATGAAATAAAACTTTAACTTTCCCAAAATTACAAAAATAGCATGTCACTTACGCATAATATTTCAGGTCTTCTGAGGCCATACAACAGCTTACTGTGATGAACAGACTGAAGGTTTAGTCAATATTCACTGAATTGTTATTTAAAAAAAATGTTTTGGCTCGCGTTACTAGAAATCTAGAGTTCTTGTAAAACACCTGTGGCAAATTTGTCACTCATTATTTTCACAGGCAAATGAGCTTTGCACCGAACTCTTCGTTGTTGCTACAGGTTTGCTATTGAAGTTTTTTCTAGTAGTGGCAAATTGTCCAATGTTGCCAAAGGTTTGTTCTAGGCCTGCCACTACTGGTACAGAGCTGCAGACTGTTTTGTCTGCTGAAAACTGACTGTTATTAACAGCCACTTCAACCATTTCTGCAGTGGAACAATTTCTTTAAGGAATGTGTTTTGTGTGTGCGCTTGAAAGAAGCAACTTTTGGCTATAGCTTATATGAACTAAGAGCAGGAAAAGGAAGTATGGTTAAAGAATGCTTACATTGAGTAGCTTATAAAGCAAGTGAACAAATATAAAGTGTGTCTGTGTTCAGGGGTGAATGTCCAGCAGCTGTCTCTGTCACACTGAGCAGCAGCTGGCAGAAGTCAGTCTGTTCCTTAATCCACGCAAAACAACCCTTCACTTTAGCACAAATTGAGAGAGAGACACCGAGAGACAGAGAGGGAGAGAGAGAGACATCTCAGCTGCCCGGTGCTGACTCAACTGTCCCCCAAGACTGGTTCCCACACCTTTCTGTCTCTAAAGATTGGTTCCACACATTTTTGGGCCAAGGCGGTTTTTGTAATGTTTTTTGAGGCGTTAGAAAAGAATATTTTCCATTTATGTACAGTCCACAATAACCTATAAACTTGCTATGCTAATTATATTTAGAAATGCGTCCAAGACTAAAGGTCCTAATGTTTGAGAGCCAAAGTTTTACGAGACACCGACCTTCAGAGCCCCGCTTTAAAATAGTTTATTATCTTTGCATATTTTCACTATTTACATGATGAGAACAGCCATTACAGCACGTGTCATGTTTAACAAAGCTGTGTAGTTGAATAGCTCTAATGGAGCTGATAAAAACTGAAATTGAAGAGACAAATGTAGACAACTCGAGCCAAAAAAATGAAACAGAGCAGATTGGATCTGAAAGTATGAAATAAAATTGGAAAAAGTGGATGGTGATCAGACTTTTGAAGCTCCAAAAATCACAGACAGTCAGCATAAACGTCATCCATATGACTGGTTAAATGGTATTGATAAAAATATATATATTTTTTTAAAAGTTGTTTCTAGAGTAGCAACAGTAATCTTTACAACAGCAAAGTCACTATATAAACTCAATATCTCACTGGAAACGAATCTAAAATGTCAATAAAATAATTGTATCCAATGGCTGTGAAGAAAGCAGGAAGGTCGTCATCAATGGTCTGTGTCTGACGTCAATCAAACTGCGCACACGTGGGTCAAGTGCAGGTGGACCCGTCACCGTCTTTGCTATCTACATGGCGCCAGGGAAAATTGCGATGTTTATTTTTTAATTTAGATAGACGCCATATAAAACATTTTGATTTCTCAGCATTGGTAACGTGTCCCACATTTGGTAAGTTGTGTAGCGCAGCTCCGAAACAGAATAGAGAGGCTGCAGCAGCGTGATTATAAATTACACAAAACATTAACAAGAACTGTAATGTCGGAGCTTATCAATACTACGGTTTTTAAAAATGTAGCACCGGGGTTCGTTTAATACCGTGTTTTGGTACCCATTCCTACTTATAAGAGGCATTTATATCTAGCTATTATATTGATGTCTAGTTAAGTGAACGTGCTAACGTTATTTAAAGGTTGAGCTAGCTAGCTGCAGTTTTATTTGCTAGTCTTCACGCGTTTGCCACGTTCAGCTTCGCCTGTCATACCTAGTGCTTCATGCTTGGCAATAAATTTGGCCATCGCTTCTTTCGTTCACTTTTGCTCTCTTTTCTTTTTTGTGCCCCTGATTTTAGCCTTTGGTGAGGCATTTTGATTGTCTAGTCAGTCCCCGCTTTACATTAGCTGCACCTTGCACGTGGTGTGTGTTCCGCTCATCTGATTGGCCAGGTGTTTCGACCGAACCATTCTCACAATAACAGCGGGGGGGATCAGAATCGGATGACAAGTTGAAATGTGTTTTAATTATAAAAATGTATGTATTTATCATGTAAATACATATGCATTTTATATTCGGTGACATAAGTCAAGTAAGTAAATTGTTGTGCTTGATCCCATTAAGGATCAACTATAGACCTTTGCATGCCCAAAACAGTGATTTAAGAGGAGATGATTAAAGGAGCTAGTCCTATTTACAGATAATAATAATAATAATAACGATGCTTTGGCTAGCATGTTACTGCTTTAAAACACCAATAAATGCAATAAAAGAGAAGCATTGAATTATTTTCAATGGCCTGCAGATGGCAGTGTTGCACTGTCACTAACTCACTAACCCAAACCTCTAGTGACAGCCCTCTCTTTAACCATCGGTGCACTTAATTTCACTACATATAAAATATTCAGTTCCATATGGGTGAGTCATACTGTTTTATATGTTTTTTTAATTTATTATTTGTTTTAAAATAATTATAAATCATATTTTAAGGGTGAAATCACTCACACCATCCTGGTTGCACCCAGCAACCTCTTTCACATTTTGTTTCTTTGAGCTCTTTGTTTTGTCAAATGCATTTGTCCCATTTTAATGCCCATAAAATATTCCCTATCAAACATCTCCCAGTTCATAGGCTACAGCATACTTCTCAAATCTATCCTCAGCACTTTAGGTTCGCTCTTTAATGACAATGGACCTTCCGTTTTATTGCTATTCGAAACAATGCATTATTCTTGCACACGCTCACTTTTTTCCCCTTTCAGCCACTATTATGGAAAATATAATTAGCAGGGCCATTCATTCATTTAAAATAAAATAATATCATGGCATGCAAATCAGTTACATTTCAAGATGTAATAAAATATGTGAAAAATAAGTATTGAATAAAATTCCTTTGCACACTTTCCTAGCTTTCACATTTCCAGCCTATTATGTGACGGGGAAAATGCTTTTAAAAGGGTATAAAAATGTACATTGAAAAAGATATCTGTAATTATTTCACAAGCAGAGTATACTGTATATACTGTACACATCTAACAACATATAGCTATATGCAATGCTATTTAAAGAAACACTAAAGAGGTACAGTAAGTGTTTCTTCTACCCTGTTATGCTGCATTCAATTATCATTTATTTGATTGATAAAAATCTAGTACATCAATGTAGTTTTCGGAACAATAAACAATACTCTTTTCCCGATGCAATGTTAAAATAAATATGACTTTCCGAAAGGCACCACATGCAAACAATGCACCAGTAGCAATATTTTCCACATAAAAAGCCACTATTATTTCATTTTGTTTGGTTTAGAATAAAGACAACTTAAACCTCACAAACCTTCACAGCTTGTTTTAGTTTTAAGAATTAATCTGAGTCTGACAAATTAAAAATCACGATGTGCCGCTTGAAGTGTCAATCATCCATCAGCTGTTATCTTTTGTGTCTGATATATTAGCTATTCACAAGACCATTCCAGCATTTCTCTATTCCCTTTTGCCTATGTCTCTCTCTCTCTCTCTCTCTCTCTCTCTCTCTCTCTCTCTCTCTCTCTCTCTCTCTCTAGCAGACTGGTGATGTGTGTGCTAAAGCTTTGGGTGTTCACTACCAAACAATATGACTCATCACACATTCAGTGCACATACACATACAAATACCCACAAACAAGTGCACACAGCTCGAAGATTTAGTGTTCTTTACAGAAAGAGATACGGAAGCTTTAGACGGATCTGCCCTCTTTTTCTCTTTAATGAGCTCCCCAAACACGTCCCTCCTGTGCAATATCTGTTTGCCGACCGATATATGACAGTGAAAACAGTCATTATTTTTGCAAATTCATTTGGTGATGCTTTAGTGGTGAAAAGTTGACACATTTTACCTTTAAAGTAAAACATAACACATTAATGGTTCTTTGTTTATTTTGAGTCAGATATGATTGAAAGTGGTTCAGTGAGTGTGTGAGATGTTCATTTAATAACCGCTTCAACTGATTCAGCGAGTGAGTGTGCCGCTCAGAACAGATGAGTTCGAGAATCGTTAGCGAGTCTCTTTTGAACAATTCATTAAAAAGTATCATCTCCTACGAGTCATGCATTCTCGAACAGGACTTCACTAGTAGCTATAGGGTTTCCAATTGCCCGTATTAGATGGGACAGCCCGTAATTTGGCCGTATGGGACGCCTCTTTTTCCATATTTAAACAGCGACACACTCAAGGAGCACCCCCCTGTCGGAAAGCATCGTTTCCTATTTAAGTGCTCATACTGTCCTGTATTGAGACGCATCATGTTCTGTACTAAAGCGACAAAAAGCTCAGAATGCTTAGGGGGGCTCACCAACACCCCCCAACATAGGACGGTGCCATCCTGTTTTTTAATGCTCAAGCGCCCCCGTATTTGCGTGAAAAAAACCCCGCTATATTGGTTTCTACGATTTACTTAGGCTTCCGATGCTTTTGGGAGATGCAGTCTGGGTCCATTTCAGTTATAATCTATTTATGTTATGTCTCGTCAGATCTTAACTGATGACTTAAGATAGGACATTCTGTTAGACTTAATTCCCAACCTTAACAAAGGCAAATGGCTCTTCATCCACACAACCACAGATGCCTGAATGTGCGCAGAGAGGGTGCTTGAGGGTGTGGTTGAAAGCGACCAATTGCCAATTCAGGTGAGTACGTATGACACGCCGTGAGTCTTGCTTGACTGCAGCTGTGAAACGTGCGTCGGGATAATGGGGTTCAGTCTGCAGCTCAATCGATGACACTGTCTCCCTCTCTCCGCAAAATAGACACCTCCTAGAACCGCTGTCAGAGGAGGAAATGTCAGGTGATGCGTGCACACAGGGACGGATTAACCACCGGTGTCATTGCCCAGGGGCCTCTACACCCAAAGGACCCCAAGCTCTAAATTATTTATTTATTTATTTGAGATATTATAAATCCACATAAATGTCCGCCTTATGTGAAATACCATTTGTTCGGATGAATGCGTGCTGGACAACAGCAGTGCGAGCACATGCACTCGAGTGCGCGCTCAAGCAGTCTGCGTCTCACAGGCGTAGCACTTTTATTTGAAGGACTTCAGAGAACAGCGTCTGATTTACAAAACGTTTCTAAACACAAAGATACGGTGCAGCTTACCCTGGCTGTGTGCAAAGCTGATGGTTTAAATTCATATAAGCGTCAGAATTCGTGCCTCAGTATAGAGGACTTTAAATTGTTTAAGACCTGCTTAGATTTAATATTTAATGATAAAGCGAAAGATGCCTTAATACCCTAAATATGTGCACTGTAACATTTGTAATATTTGGTTAACTGCGAGAGTTCATGAAGGGTTATTCTGTTATTTGTCGAGACTCGGGAATAAAAATGTTTATTGCAATGGATGCATCAAAAACAATCTCAGATTAGCAGAGAATAAAGTGCACAGTGAGCTATGAGCCTAATAGCACAATAGGCTCTAAATAGCCTCGTGCCGTCCCCAGCAAGATGCCGCCCTGGGCGACTGCCCATCTCTCAACGTTTATCAAATGCTGAATATTTGCCAGGTGAATCTGGAATCTGTAACCAGGGCTGGACTGGTAATCTGGCATACCGGGCATTTCCCCAGTGGGCTGACGCACTTTGGGGCCGATCAGGGGCGGACTAGCCATCGGAAGGACCAAGCGGGCCGGTGGGTCGGTCGCAAAATGGACCGAATGGGCTAAGCTAAAATGAGCTGCCACGTTATGCAGAAAAGGACAGCGAACACCCCCACCACCTTTGGCCAGCTGCTATGTAACTTTTGGGCCTGTTGCTATGTAAAATCCCAGGCCGATTTCTCTTCCCAATCCAGCCCTGTGTGTAACAGTCACATTAAGTCCTCTTTCTAACATGAACTATATCAGAATGTCGATTTGTGACACCAGCGCTGCAAAAGCTTGATGCAGCGCAACAAATGGAGGAACATAAGGTGTCTCGAGATGTGTTAATAAATACTGAAATTCTTTTTAGACTTAACACAGTGTCTAAACAAATGCGACAGTCCTGCGCGGAGCTGTGGCACAACGATCAACGTCCGTCCAGTGCATGATTACATCGCCTTAAAAAACTATGGAAAAACAGAGCAGATGCAGATGTGAATAGCCCATAACTCGCCCTAAAGCCTACTTGAAAAACTGAACCGAACCTGGTCCAAAACCTGTAGGTTTGTAGGTTTGAACTCAGATTGGGTCGAACTCCTTACATGTGCAGAATATCCGAATAGTGATTTTGGTATTTGAAAACCATGCACATCCCCAAGGGTGTAGATTTGGCTTGAATATTTGGGGGTTGTAGCGTGATGCATCTACATGTTTCCATTGATCATGGTATTGTGGGGGGCGTTTGCATCCCCACTGGAAACTATGTCCTGCACATCCCTATTAATAACGCATGATTTTGGATAAGTTCATAATTAAAAAGTAGGCTATTTAATTGGCTGTAAGACATTGCTCCAAACTTTTCTTCCATCAATTTGAAAAGTCTAACCAAATCTGCCAAGTGTCCTGTACCACATAAAGGTGAATGTGGTCACATCATGGGGGGCCTCCATAGTTCCTAATCCGTCCTTGCGTGCACAAACTGAACATTAACAGAAATATAGAATTACACATACATAAAGTAAATACATTAATATTTATCTATAAAAGAACACAGTACAACTCAGTGGCAGCCAGGTCCATTCATTCAGAGACTATATTAACATGCATGTGAGAAAGAAAAACATCACCATAGTGTCTGTGGTTGAATGTAAACATCCCTGTTGTCTCAGTGAAAGCTGTGAGATCATCGCTAAATTTACAGGACAATTATACTTTATAAAACAGTAAAATAATCACCAGGACTGACATAAGAGTCATGACTTCAATGTGTAGTTGCTTTAAAATGGTTTGACGCTGTGTAATTTATGTTGTCAAACAAAACACTGAAGTCTCTTTGAGTAATGTTAAATACAGACATTTTTACAGAACAAAAATTTAGGAGAAAACCAGTGGAAAAGGCCAATTCTCTTACAAGTTTTAGGGCTATAAGCTAAACAGATCCCCTGATACATGTATATTACCTAGAAGTCTATTTGATGTGTGTTTACATAAGGAAGATGTATTTTTTTAGGTTGTTTGCTAATCTGCATTTCTTCTATAAGATTTTCTTTCGGTTGTCAATAAGACATTCAGCAGATGTCTTTGAGACGTTTATGACTTTGAATGTTTGTAAATCTGATTTTAAGATGTTTAGCAGATGTTAAGTATTATGTGATGAAACATTCTTCCTGATGAAATGCTCTTAAACAGACATCTCAGAGATTTATGTGTGCATCTGGGTCTATTCAAAGCTCAAAAATCATCTAGGACAGGGGTCCCCAAACTTTTTTCTATGAGGACCACATCATTTTTCCTTTCTATAATGGAGGGCCGTAGGTTAACAGAAAATGGCATGGGCCGGAGTGATTTATTGTGGAGATTTTATTATGATTTGAAATGGATTTACAGTATTATGCCTCCTAATGCTAGATTAATTTATTATTTATGCACCATACATATCAAGTGATATATAGCCTATTAAAAGAGCATTATTACTATCGTAATGAAATTTTTTCATATTCATTGCTATTGAAATCAAATTATTTACTTACTCATGCGTATTAGGCTAATCAGTGTGAACTATGGGCTTGTTTCTGGCTGGTGAGAAGTCCAATGTCAGGTTCCATTCCTGTCACAGCCAGTCTCAAAGACTGATGCAAAAGTTCATCAGTGAGTCTTGATCTCATCGGATTTTTCATCAGTTTCATGCGTGAAAAGGTTTGCTCACAGATATACGTGCTGCCAAAAAGTGTGGACATCTTCATTGCATTCCTTCTGATGTTTGGGTAGGTCTCGTTAGGGAGGGCAGTATAGAATTCAATGAGACTGTTGGGCTTAAACGCGTCTTTCAGAACATCACAGTTCTGTAGTTCAGCCAACTCAAACTGATAAGAAGGCAGGGCTTCGTCAATGTCAGCAGCAAAAGGGTTCTGAAAAAGGCGGATTTCTTTAGCGTGGACATGTAGCTCACGGAATCGCACATCAAACTCCGCCTTCAGCATTTCCAGCGCTTCCACTGACTTTTCAGCTGGGAATGGGACCACTGGTTTCTCAGCTGAGAGGCTTTGGGTAACAGGGAGATGGGTGAAGTCTTGCTTTTGCACTTGTCCCACAAGCAGTGCTAGTTTCACCTCAAATGCTTTTATGTGGGAATACATGTCACATATTAGTTTCCCCTTGCCTTGGAGCTGCACGTTGAGGCCATTCAACATTTCTGTCACATCTGTTAAAAAGGCGAGGTCCCATTTCCATTTTGTGTCGATCAGTTCTGGGACAGTTTTGCCCTTTGTCAGAAGAAAAACATTGATTTCGGGTAGCAGCTCATAAAAACGCCTCAAAACTCTGCCCGGCTTAACCATCGGACTTCTGTGTGGTAAAGCACATCTCCGTGAGAAGACTCTAGCTCGGACAGAAAGACTTGGAACTGCCTGTGTTTAAGTCCGTTTGCTCTGATGAAGTTTATACATGACACCACCACTTTCATAATCGATTCCCACTTCAGAACTTTGCAGCACAGTGCTTGCTGGTGAATTAGGCAGTGTACTTGTAAAGGGGCATGAGACCTCTTTCCTCCATTTCTCTATTCATGCGTCCTATCAGTCCCCTTGACGCGCCAACCATACTAGGAGCTCCGTCAGTCGTGATGCTGGCCAGCTTAGACCAGTCTAGATCCAACTCTTCTATCGTTTGGCACGCTTTACCAAAAATATCCTCCCCTGTCGTAGTACCTTTGAGACTTTTTAGGGCTGCCAGCTCCTCGGACACTTCAAAGTTTGAGCTAACTCCACGAAGAAAAATGAGCAGCTGTGCCGTGTCCTGCACGTCACTACTTTCATCCAGCGCTAATGCAAAAAAATCTAATTCTTTCACTTTTTCCTTCAGCTGGGCATATACATTATACCCCATTTCTTCAATTCGTCTGGTGATTGTACTTGCGGACAGACTCACTGCATTTAAGACGTCTTTCTTATCGGGGCACACCTCCTCCGCAACAGCATTCATACATTTCTTTACGAACTCACCATCACTGAATGGCCTGCCGCAGGTTGCAATCAGTTTAGCTACCTGAAAGCTAGCTCGAATGGATGACTGGTTCAACTGGGTTTGCCGTACAAACGTATTTTGCTGAGCAGATAGTCCACTTTTTAGCTTCGACACTTTGTCTGCTCTCATTTGGCCTTGTAAACTTGCATACTTGTCTCTGTGGCGGGTTTCATAGTGTCGGCGCAGATTGTATTCTTTGAACACGGAGACTGTTTCTTGACAGATGAGGCAAACAGCCATTTCTTTGCATTGAACAAAAAAATAATCACTTGTCCACTTTTGGTTAAATACCCTGCATTCTGAGTCAACTTTTGTCTTTCCCAACCGTTTGGCCATTTTGTTGTCACTTTAAATTTTCTTGCTGGATCGCGTGCACCCGCTCGATCACGATGGAACGTTAATCCGGGTGAATCTAACAAATAATTTGGCTACTTTAATAATTATAACTAAGGAAATTTTATTTTGAAAGCCAATATGTATTATCAAATACAAATATGATATGATTAAAACATATTTAAAATTAAATTGTAAAAATATTTCTCTGCATGGCATTGTTCAGAGGGCCGGTCCAAATGTGGGGGCGGGCCGTAGTTTGGGGACCCCTGATCTAGGATATAAACTGTGTGTGTGTGTATATATATTCTCTCTCACACACACACACACACACACACACACACACACACAGATATGAGTTCCACAAATGTTAATTCTGATCCTAATGTCCAGCAAAATCCATATGATTTTTCTTTTTCAATGAAGCACAAAATAAGTTATTTAGCTGAATGTCCAGCTCTGGAAAGGACAAAAAAAAGCACATAAAAGTACCATAAAATATTCCATTCGACTCCAAGTTGTTAACTCTTCGTTAAAATATTCCTATTTACCCTGATGAACCATATCTAAGGGTTAGCATAACATGCTAACCCGATGTTCTCTCAACATCATTTGTAAAGACTCCTTTAATAAAGTTTTTTGAGCTTTAATTTCATGTCTGTTTGCATTGAGGACATCTATATACTAGCAAACTCCTTAATGCTGGGAAAAAAAAAACTTGGTTTTACACAATTTAATTATTACCTATCATTTACAAAGATGAGTTTCTTGTGCTGATGACTTATCAACACATGGAACAATTAGCACTCAGAAATTGTGAATCTTTGCTATCAATATTTAAAATATGTGCAGTATGTTCAAACAATGCTGCACTGAGAACGTTTTCTCCTAACATTGTGAGAACTTTCATCAAATACTAATAACATCATTAGAACATTAAAGGGATCATGTTATTTTGTCATCATTTACTCACCATTGTGTTGTCCCAAACCCATGTGACTTTCTATCTTCAGTGGAACACAAAATGAGAAGTTACCCTCAGACAATGACAATGAAGCTAACATTCTGCCTAATCCCATTGTTTTAAAATGATCTGTTTGTTCCTAACATTTACACAACCTTTACCCAACGTTAAAAGAGTTTTCCAAAGACAAAGTACTCCCATGTTTTTGGACATGTACCTAGTCCTTTGGAGATACCATGCCTATGTTAGTCATTCAGTAGGTTACCATATACATCACATTACTATGGTATAATCATTCAACATCCATATTTTTCCCTGAAACATTCCCTGTTTGTACAGTCTGAAATATGTCATACTGGGTTAGTTATGTATGCATATTCATATTTACATATGGAAAACATAACAATACAGTAGGTCTTGCAATATATGTGATGTGTTACAGTAGTGGGTTTGAGTGTGTGTACGAGGATGTGGAGGGTTACTCTGGTAAGATATGTAAAGTTGAAGCTAATCTGTGCCATCAGCTGTTTGCTGGATGTCAGGAGACACACACACACACACACATACACACACGCCTGCCTGGTGCCACACTATCCACTGGCAATGTCAGCTTGTCAGCTCACATATGCTCGTCTGCATGGAAGGAGAGGCAAGGACACGGGCAGCCTCCGTCTTTTTCCTGTCGTCCTCTACACTCGTCTCTCTCTCTCTGTTTTCTTACCACATCTACATCAAAACTTGTTTCAGTTCATTCTTCAAAGCCTCTCCGCTCCTTTCTGTAAAGTCTGAGATTCTCACTTTTTCTCATTCTCTTCGTTTCATTGTGTCTTTTATCATTTATCTGACCCTCCATTCTTTTAAATACATCTTATATTAATTTAACTTATAAATTATTTGCTCCAGAAATAACCAGGTTCAGAAGCAAAAGTGCTACCAAAATATACCCAAGATATTTAAAATCAGGACATTTAATGGGTCATTTAATGAAAAAAATGTAAAATTAAATTTTATTATGTTGGCTAGAAAAAGCCAAAATACTGTTATCCTACAAACTTGGATGCAAGGTTTTTCCATAGGAAATCAAGACCAAAATTTCGGACTCCTCAATTGGCCAAAATTGCCGTATCCATCCATTCATCCATCAATCCATCAATCCATCCATCCATGCATTCATCCATCCATTCACCCATCCATCAATTCATCCATCCATCCACCCATATTCATCCATCCATTCATCCATCCATTCATCCATCCATCAATCCATCCATTCATCCATCCACCCATCCATCAATCCATCCATCCATCAATCCATTCATCCATCCACCCATCCATCCATCCATGCATTCATCCATCCATTCACCCATCCATCAATTCATCCATCCATCCACCCATATTCATCCATCCATTCATCCATCAATCCATCCATTCATTCATCCATCCATTCATCCATCCATCAATCCATCCATTCATCCATCCACCCATCCATCCATCAATCCATCCATTCATCCATCCATTCATCCATCCATTCATCCATCAATCCATCCATTCATCCATCCACCCATCCATTCATCCATCCATTCATCCATCAATCACATTCATCCATTCATCCATCCATTCATCCATCCACCCATCCATTCATCCATCCATTCATCCATCAATCCACCCATTCATCCATCCATCCATCCATCCAGAATATAAAGTATATTGTATATATATATATATATATATATAGGAGGCTGTTTGCTGTGTCTGGGCCTGTCCGTAAGACATTCAATTTCTTTCTGTTTCCTATTGCCCAGACTGAGTTTTATCTCCCTCAGTGCAGTTTGGAAACAATAAAAGAAAAGTGATGTGTCTTGTTCAGTCACTAAATAGCTGTCTCATTTGGCCCCCTGAGGAGGCTACACATCACTGAACTGGCCCATTCATCAGTCCGATACCACTGCTAGACCCACAACTCTCAAACTCCTCGAATAAAGATGATAAATACCTCCTCCTGTGAGGAAGATGAGGGCATATGAGGAGAGGGAGGGAACGGGAGGATGAGAGGAGAAAATAAGAATTTTCAGCAAGCAAGGAAGGGTGGGAGGAAGTAAAGCAATATGTGATCAACATTATATGTACAGGATGTTCCACATTACATAAAACTTTTTATTTTACAAATTATCCAGCAAACAGAATTTTTTTTTTTTTTTTTTTTAGCTTTTTGCATGTTTTATTGGAGAGTGAAGAGAGATGGGATCAGACTGATCTCACAGTGAAATCTGAAACAGTAAAATGAGTTTTCTTTTGCTAAAATAGGTCTGTGATAACTGAAATGTGAAACACTGCCCCCAGTGGCCAAAAAGGTAAGCGTTGTTGGGCATATGGGTATGTGTTAGCTCCTTTTTCCATGTGAAATGTCTACAGCTGTCCAGGATTTAATACACTGAAGAGGAATGTATATTTTATAAACTGTACCCCCCTAAACCAAAATCCAAACCTAACCATCAGTGGAGTAAAAAGTCAGTATTAGAGGGGAAAATACAACCTCAGAAACAGTCGTCACTGATTAAGCAAACACAATGTCTTCCTGGTTTCAGCATGGGATCCAAACCCGGGTCTCCCACGCTGCTAAAGCAACACGCTTCCAGATACACCATAAGGGCAGGAAAGCATGCTGGAGATGAAAACATCATACCAACTTCCCATGTAATCATGTTGTACAGTTAATGATTTGTCAAAAGAGAGGAGGAATCTGATCATTAGCTGGACTTGAACCTGCCACATACTATAACTAAACAGGACCAAACACCTCTTGCAAAGCATTGTTACCAAGTATATATCAGTGTTGGGTAAACTACTTTGAAACTACTTTATAATAATTTATAAAAGTAGTTAAACTGCAGTTAGCTACATGCAAGTTAATAATACATTCAGGTGCTTGACACTTCCTGTTCTGGTTGCTGCTGGCACGTTGCATGAGTCCGTGTTTGTACATTGCGAGCCTGCTTAGCAGTGCTTATTCCTGTTTATTCACATTCATCGTTTTATCCTTTGCCATTTTACCATGTGCTTCGGGTTTTCCCACTTTTCTACTGTTTCAACTGTGTGTATTGTACCACGAGCACATGTTTCTCTAGTTTTTTCTTTTTTCTGCTTGTCTACATCTCGCATCTCGTGTTTTACACAGATTATTGCATCAATCTCAAACATCTTCTGATTAGGAACCACATCGAACCATAATAACAAACAAATGCCATCATGGCATAAGTAATGGCATCAGCTCATGTTATTTCTTCCTGCATTGCATGCCACACTTTTACTATAGCTTGTGATAAATGTAAGGAATTAGTCAGGCTGATGGAGAAGGTTAATGTGTTAGAGACACACATCTGAATGCTACTGGAGGTCAGTGAGAAAGAGAAGCCAGTAGATACTGTTTCAGATGCGGGTAGTACAGCGAGCAACACACACACTTTGGTTCTGGCTGTGGAGTCCCTGCAGCAGGCCGTTTGGGTGATGTCTCGGTGGCATGCTCCCTCAGCAAAGCGTATTTGACTAACTGGGGCCCAAGTCAGGAAGCAGACAAACTGGTTAATCCGAATGTCTGCTAGCTGTCTTGAGATATCACACAGGCCACATAAACACATAGAGACCGTATCACCTAGAAATCATATAGAGACTGTGTCTGTACCAAACACAAACCCTTCACTAAATAATTTAGAAAAAATTTGATTAAGATAAAACTTAACAAATGCTAAAGAAATTGACGATAAACATCATATAAAGGTAGAGCTACTAAACATTAGATCTCTTTCTACCAAAGCACTAATTGTAAATTAAATAAATACAGATTATAGTTTGAATGCGCTCTGTTTGACTGAAACCTGGTTTAAACTGGATGAATATACTTATTAAAATGAATCTACTCCCCCCCAGGTTATTGTTATAAATATAAGCCTCGTCTGAAGGGTCGAAAAGGATGTGCTGATACAATTTACAGTGAGGTTTTTGGTGTTACTAAGAGGACAGGATATAAGTTTGAAGTTTGAGTTAGATATAAATAAAAAAACCTCTGTCGTCTTTTGTCCTTGCTACCATATATAGACCACCTGGGCCATAATCTGGTTTCCTTGGTGAATTTGCAAATTTTCTATCAGATCTACTAGTTAACATAGACAGAGCATTCATTATTGGTGACTTCAGCGTTCACATAGATAATGAAAATTACACATTGGGATTAGCATTTATCGATATTCTCAACTCTCTTGGAGTCAGACAAAATGTGACAGGACAAACTCATCGCCATAATCATATGCTAGATTTAATTCTGTCATATGGAGTTGATGTTGATACTATAGCAATTCTGCCGCAGAGCGATGACATCTCAGATCATTACCTCGTCTCTTGTTTGCTGTAATCAGCTTATGTCACTCAATCTACACCATGCTATAATTCAGGTAGAACTATTCTTTCGAACACTAAAGATAGCTTCACTAATAATCTTCCAGAAATGTCTCACATAATCAGTAAGACAAAAGGTCAAGAAGAACTTGATGTAAAAACAGAAAATATAAATGCAGTCTTCTCTAGCACTCTTGATAGTGTCGCCCCCTTTGATTAAATCATTGCACCGTGGTACAATGATCACACTCATGCTTTCAAGAGCGCAGCTCGGAAAATGGAGCGCAAGTGGAAGAATACAAAATCGGAGGTATTTTGCGGTGCATGGACGGATGGTGTCTGTAGCTACAGACTGGCACTAAAAGCTGCCAGGTCAGCATATTTTAGCAAACTCATAGAAAATAACCACAACACTCTTAGTTGTTTATTCAGTACTGTGGCTAAATTGGTTAGCAATAAAGCATCGACTGAACCAGATATTCCGTCGCATCACAATAGTAATGACTTCATGAATTTCTTAATAGATAAAATTGAAATATTAAGAAATATAATAGGAACTATGCAATCAACTGTCACAGCACCTCGGAAAACAGTCTCTCATAATTATCCCCACAAGCAATCCTTTGCTGTCACAGATCATGTAGAGCTAACACAACATGTATGTTAGATCCAATACCAACTAAGCTCTTAAAAGAGGTATTCCCTGTAATCTCAGAACCTCTTCTTAACATTATTAATCCTCGCTATCCTTTGGACATGTACCAAGAAACGTTATTTAGATCCCTACGTGTCGCTAAGAGATAACGACAAACTACTGCCAGTGCTAGCCAGATATCATTTCAGAGGATGAATTTATGCCAACTCCAACTGTAAGACATCGGATACTTCATATGCCAGTGCATAAACCTTGGACTTTTGATGGACCCCACCGAACCTCACCGAAATTACCTACCAGTTTCACTGCCAGTTGCACTGTGATGCACCTCACTGATCTCTGCCTGCAATACCTTTTTCTAATGATGGACTACACTCTTGAAATGGAATACATAGACTATCATTTAATTGCCAACAAAAGCCTTCATCAGCCAACTAACAAAGGACAATGCATCTATGTGAACTTCTCCAGTTAATCCAGGATGGACTTCAAAGACATTAGTCATTAAACTTATGCTCATAAAAATATTGTTTTTTAAACACTGGACCTTAACACGAACTTAATTTACAAATGTTAAACCATGACTTGCATTGCACACAAATAACTAATATTGTCATTATATTCATGATGTTAGTCAGAGGGGAACTGGCCCCCACAGTGAGTCTGGTTTCTCCCAAGGCTATTTTTCGCCATTAACCAACATCTAATGGAGTTTTGTTTTCTTTGCCACAGTCGCCTTCAGCTTGCTCACAGCGCCAATAAATACAATTATTGTTTAATTATTTAATTTTTATACACAATTTACAATCATATTTAATTAAACTACACAATGATCACTCTAAGACTTTATAGATATTACAGTTAATTTGTTTTTGTAAATACATGATTTCCTTTAAAGCTGCTCTGAAACGGTGTTGTGAAAAGCACTGTACAAAAGAAAATGACTTGACTTAATAACAAATAGTAGCTAGCAGCATTGAGGTTACGGGGGATTTATTTTAAAAATATATAAATAAAAATAATAATAATAATACATTTTATTTGTATTGTATTTTTCACACATGAAGTGCAGCTTAAACTGCTTTACATATCAGAAATTAAAAGTCAAAGGTAAAGACTGCATTATAATAAATAGTTTTTTTGGTGGTTAAAATACATTTGAACTAAAAAGTAAAACATTAATTTACACAGAAGTAAAACAAAAAATAATTAAATAATACAAAATACTAAAAATGAAAATTCACAAGTATATACAGTACATACCTCCTTCAGAGTTTCCGCAAAGAAATGTTGGTGCTGGCAAACGTACATGGGAATAATAAAGTTGACCAGAACAAATCCGGTCATCTCATTTCGGTATTTTGTGGTGTACCGTGAAGCATAATATGTGATATACTAATGACACAATCAAGTCAAATGAACAATAAAAGTTTGTTCAATATAGCAGCTTTTCCATTAAAAAAGCGGCAGATATATTAAAATAACAAAAATCATTAGATTGTCTTATTTAAACTATTTTCTATATTATAATAATTAAATGCATCCGAAGCTCAAATCGAATCCAAAAATGTCGCATCTACAGATGGTCAGAACCCCACGCAGCCCCCGTGCAACTCTCCACTGGAAATGAATGACTTCCGGTCTATCGTCTGTTGTTTGTCGAATGCAGTGAAAAGACTGCTTCTCACTGCGGGCATTCAAGATGGGAATAACGCAAGTTGCTTTTGACAGTGTGCGGGATACGACCAGCTGTAGTTGTGGATTAGGACATTGCAAGCTGTTGGGAGTGTTTAAACCTCTGAAGCGCTGTCATCATTGGGATGGTGTCATGCTGTACACTTGTGGCCTCAAATAAAGGGTTTGCTGATTATTTGTCAGACATTAGGACGTTTTAACGGTCAAAAACCGGTATTTACCTGCAACCCTGACCTACATATCAATCAAATGGTAATTAAAAAATATGTGTCTTTAATAAACCATTTCTGTAATTGGAACTGCTGTAAATGGGGACATTTGGTGCCCATAATGTAAACAAAACCTGACCCTGAAAACACACACAGCAAGGTGAGTGAACTGTATGATCAGACAGACAGGATCTCAACTGAGTTGAAACAATTCAAACAGTCTAAATGTGCATGATTAAACAGGCCAAACACAACTGGTGGAATGGGTCTCTGGAGTCTAACTGGGCAAACACATTCCCTGACTGACAGAGAATGGACCGTAACACCCTGCCAATCCCTTCAATGCCTTTGACACCACAACTCCCCCAGAGCATCCACATCCCCCCATGTTGACCATCCGAGTGGATCCCACATTAGCCCACCCAGACAAATACGAGGGTGGACTGGCAGCCACATTCCTGTTGTACCCTCGTACCCTGCAGTCGCAGCCTCACGGGCTGGCCATCATGACTTTAATCCCATGTGGCAGAAGCAACCTCTGACAGATGTTCCCTGACACTGGCATACTATGGTAGAGATCCCCAATGCGTATACGTTTGACTTTGTGATGTCATAATGACAGTGATGGTGGACGATGATGTGTGTGTGCTGTGGTCACAATAATGGATGGAGAAATATATCAAATGAGATCTAGAGTTCTGCTGCAGTGTCATTAACAATCGCATCACGTACATGTACTCTGATGCAAAGCCACGGTGGACCAGCTGGAAGAATCGGAATTTGCACTGCGTGCTTTCAAAACCGTCTGGGACTTGATGGATTGGTTGGGAGAGATGCAGTGATAGCCTGATCTGCATCTGGATAGCCGTCTACTTTTTATTCATCTCACACTCACATACTTGTGTTCTCTCTGTAAAAGAGCTTCGGTGGATACGGTCATCTTGGCGTGCACCGTGTGTATGTGTGAGAAAGAAAGGTTTAGTAATGACCTTAGACATGTTGTACAATGCCGCATATTTCTCCTCTCTGCTGCCACTTTAACGAGCAGATAAAATGGCCTCAGCTGAATAATTAATACTCTTGCCCATTAACGAGGTATTAGAATGCTGGCTTCTTCGTATTGATTCTTTCTTCCCCTGTCTATCTCCCTCTACTTTTTTTCACTTTAACTTGATAGCGGTGTCTGAGCCAGGCAGTCTTCTGGCCAGGTCAGATCTTGGCTTAAATTGGTGCCTCTTGTCAGTGATGTAATTATATAGAAAAACCGAAAACATAGTTCATGAAAGTATGTGTACGCTGATGCGAGTGCTAGGCCAGTGCATTGACAAAGCACGGTCTGGCTGAACATGCTTAACAAGCGTTCTTGCATTACAGTGACGGTAACAAACCTTAGGACTCAAGGAGGCGATAGAGTTACCATTCAAAAGTCTGTGCCATTAAACTGGATGTATTATTATTCAGGTAAGTTGCTTTAAATATATTAACTTTAACTGACATGCTCAGCAAAATTCTCTTCAAACTGTTGCTCCACCATGACAGTAATTGACTTGATGGAGAAAACTCACCGCAGAAGTGGACAGTTCACACCAATGTCCGCTATAGCACCCCTTGCGGCAACGTGTTATGAATTGTGGTCCTGACACATTTTGGAATGCAACAACACACGAAATCGAGCTTGTGTAACTATAATTTTTGTCTGCGTTCTTGTACTTGTGAAGACTATGTTTATGCCTTAAGGGGTCATTCCCAAAGAAAGCGTAATTTTGTTCATCTGCACTGTTTTTAAATTGTTTTTCGATCAAAACATGCCCTAGATGGACGTCTTTGACCATTGTGATGCGTCTTGCAGTTTTTTCAGCATAGCTCAAGAGTGCCATTTTTTTAAGATGCCACATAGATTTAACAGAAATTCAGTTTTTAGAAACGCATCTCGAGCACCTGCATTCTATTCCATTTTTTAGCAGTACGTCTAGCATGTTTGGTCCGAATTGCCCCTAAGGATGTCATCACCAACTTGGTCTGAAGAAGTTCAAATTCAACCCCCTTCCCTTGCAGGTCTCTTTTCACATTGAACAATTTGGTTTAAACTGCGTACATTTACGTAATCAATGCGAGAACTAGAGGGCAGTTTAGACCCACAAAGATGTCTCCCATTCCTTAAAGATTCACATAGGTCGACTTGTACTCATGTGCTAGCACATGTGTAAAAAACTGAATTATACGTACATTGGGTCAACTGTGTTATTGTGTTATTTACTCACCCTCATGCCATCCCAGATATGTACACTCACCTAAAGGATTATTAGGAACACCATACTAATACTGTGTTTGACCCCCTTTCGCCTTCAGGACTGCCTTAATTCTACGTGGCATTGATTCAACAAGGTGCTGAAAGCATTCTTTAGAAATGTTGGCCCATATTGATAGGATAGCATCTTGCAGTTGATGGAGATTTGTGGGATGCACATCCAGAGCACGAAGCTCCCGTTCCACCACATCCCAAAGATGCTCTATTGGGTTGAGATCTGGTGACTGTGGGGGCCATTTTAGTACAGTGAACTCATTGTCATGTTCAAGAAACCAATTTGAAATGATTCGAGCTTTGTGACATGGTGCATTATCCTGCTGGAAGTAGCCATCAGAGGATAGATCCATGTTCTCATTCTGTTTACGCCAAATTGTGACTCTACCATCTGAATGTCTCAACAGAAATCGAGACTCATCAGACCAGGCAACATTTTTCCAGTCTTCAACTGTCCAATTTTGGTGAGCTCTTGCAAATTGTAGCCTCTTTTTCCTATTTGTAGTGGAGATGAGTGGAATAAATCAGTGAATGGAATAAATCTAAATCTATCTAAATATCACATAAAGGCAGCATAAAAGTAATCCTTACGACTCCGGTGATTTAAATCAATGTCTTCTGAAGCGATCCAATCAGTTTTGTGTGAGAACAGACCAAAATATAGCTCCTTTTTCACTCTTCATCTTGCCAATGCAGTCTTTAGGCATGATCATGATTTCAAGCTCGATTACACTTCCTAGTGCTTCACTCATGCGCAGAGCGCTAGATGGCTCTATAGAAAGTGTAAAGTGTCTGGCTTGAAATCACAATCGCCAAGGAGACTATTGTCAAGATTTAAAGGGAAGTAGGAATTACATTTTGGTCTGTTCTCACCCAAAACTGATTGGATCGCTTCAGAAGCAATCGATTAAACCACTGGAGTTGTATGGATTACTTTGCCATGCAATGCAATGTCTGGTGGCCAGAACTCTGAAGGAGTTAGCCTTTATGTGATATTTGGACCTTCAGAGTTCTGGCCACCAGACATTGCATTGCATGGACCTACATTTCTGCAGAAGAATGAAAGTCATACACATCTGATTTACATCAGTGTTTCCCATTTAGTTTTCACCAAGGGTCAAAATCTGTCAACAATACAAAATCAAGGGCTACGGCTGTCGATGTAATGATATGTTTTGTGCTAATGCTATAATTAATATTATATATATTATTACTATTATTATTATTATTATTAATACTATTGTTGTTTTTATTATTAACAGAGACACACATAAATATTCAGATTTTTTGTTTGTTATTTTTCTCAGTATGGGTAGCCTGTTTTATTTATTCAAACAATTAGGAACATTTTGTTTGTATACAGATACAAAAAAACTACACAGCTTTGTCTGCTGCAAAAACAAAAACAAACATAAAACAAAACAAAACAAAAAAAAAATCTGGATCTCGGTGTCCACCATACGAGTCAACTATTCCTGCACATCTCCAAACGGGATCTACCATAGTCCACGTAGTCCATTTGGAATATACTCATAGCAAAATACATGTGCAAATATAAATATGACATATATTTATGCAACAGTGCTCTTTCCTCATCTCACTCACATAAAAACACAGATTATACTGGTATACTCCTCAGAATGCATCAACAACATTGAAAGAACACAATGTAACAGTTATGCCAAATTAGGTATATGAATGCTTTAACAGTGTTCAATATATCAATCTCTAACAGCTGAAGGTGCGGGCATGAGACTGGTATAAATGTTTGTAGAACAGCAACAGTGCTGCCTACTGTACAGGGGGGAAATTGTTTTACATTTTTCTTTTTACACACTGTCTGTATAGACCTTTCGTTGGAGGTTTGTCTTGCAAAATCGTCACGTATTTGGTGTGAACAGGCCTTTAGCACGGCCAAAAATGTGTCTCTTGTGGGCCGGATGTGGCCTGTGGGCCTCTTATTGAGGAACCCTGATTTACATGCACAAAAAAGCATTGGCAATGAAAGTTGAGTTTCACTTATGCATATGCAAATGAGTAGCAACACTACCAATGCTAACAGTTGGTTAAATGACTATGAGCCACAGCTAAATCTCATCGGCCCTCATGGTCCACAGAGCTGTATATTCAAATATTTTCTGATTGGCAGCGATTTTGTCATCATATCACGCAACATTATGCTTTCAATGAGGACACTGGAAACTTTGCATCACACCTTATTAGGACACAGTATAAGACAATTTTCTCCAGTTTTCTTAAGTATAAACTTCTGTTTGGCTTAAGAAATAGAGGGAGAGCAATACACAAAACTTTGGACGAGTTATACTGGGAACAGACTCAGTGTTTGGAATGGTAACTGACTGTGGCCTCTCCTGTACATGCCCAAAGCCAAGTCAAATCCCTAGTTCACAGAGCCCCACACAAAATCAGTTCATATCTCGACAGATAGGAACAGAGGTCAATGTATTGATGTCAATATAACTCATCGCCTGACAGAAACAGCCCGTCCCCACCCTTCCCACCCTCTCCATACCACTTACTATTGAGAAAAAAAAGCGAAGAGAATATGAAATGCTGAGTAAGGGAAAGAGAAAGAGAGTGTATGAGAGATGAAGGAGATAAATACTACCAGCCCAGGTTGTTGAGCAAGGCAACTGGTCGATAATGAATGTGTCCCATTACAGAGCGCGAATAGAAGACTTCTGTTCACCAGCATACCTTCAGATCTCCTGCGCATCTGATAATCTTACAATCAAACACACATACACACATCACAGTCTTCACTAACAATTAACCCAAAGCATAGATCAACACAAAGCTTTCCAAAGTCAGTAATCATAGAACAGCAGCACTCAAATGGTGGGCCATGACCAAAAAAAGGGGTTGCATGCCTGTTCTGATGGGGTTATGGACACAAGGGGGGAAAAATAAATGCTAAATGCAAACAATAAAATGCAACTAACCATACAACCATGCTTAGATAGATTAGCATATTGGCTTGCCAAAAGGAGTACAAGTTTCCCATACCTTTTCTGTTGATGTCAAAGGATGTGCATCCCATCAAACTCTAGATATTTTGGTGCAAATGCATCTCTCAGTTGGTAGAAGCTACAACCAAATTTGCCCAGCCTGAACAGGTTGTATGATATCCCCTAATCTACACAAACCATGAACAAATCTACAAAAGGGTAAAGAAAATATGAACCAGACTACATTAAATGCTGGCTCACTTGCATATTGTTGAGCCTAAACAGTTTATGGCAATGATACATTTTGTTTTAAGGATATTTTGGTTATTTTTTTGTAGGATATATTTTGGTACTGAGTTGGGTAACCACTTGATGTCAATTTAAAATCCGGGTCCTTAGGCAAAACGAGTTGAGAACCACTGATTTTGATACTTTTGTCCATTTGTCGCTGGATTTGACCAAACACAGTCAAACACTGAAAAAAAACAAAATTACATTTTTGTGTGTTGTTCTTTAAGCAGGATATATTTGCTTGAAATGTTAATTTACTAAATACTATTTACTAGTTTAAAAATATAGAAATTCCTGACCAACCAACTGGATTATAGGGTTAGTCTCAGGGCTGGGGTTAGACTTCTACAAAATTCTTAAAAACCTATAATTTTCCTTTGATTTCAGTGGATGGTTGCACTTTATTTTGATGGTCCCAAGTAGATATTTATCTGACTATAAGTGACTATTTAACTGACTATAAGTGACTTATCAACTTGCATGCTATAGCTAGTAAACAGTGTTTCACTAAACATTCAGCAGACTATCAATAATCTGTAAAACAGCAGCAAAATAACATCTTATCGACTGACTTGCTATAGCTAGTAAACAGTGTTTCAACACACATTCAGAAGACTTTCAATAGTCTGTAAAACAGCAGGAAAATAACAACTTATCTACTGGCTTGCAATAGCTATTAAACAGTGTTTCAACACACATTCAGAAGACTATCAATAGTCTGTAAAACAGCAGCAAAATAACAACTTATCTACTGGCTTGCAATAGCTATTAAACAGTGTTTCAACAAACATTCAGAAGACTTTCAATAGTCTGTAAAACAGCAGCAAAATAACAACTTATCTACTGGCTTGCAATAGCTATTAAACAGTGTTTCAACACACATTCAGAAGACTATCAATAGTCTGTAAAACAGCAGCAAAATAACAGCTTATTGACTGGTTTGCTATAGCTAGTAAACAGTGTTTCAACAAACATTCAGAAGACTTTCAATAGTCTGTAAAACAGCAGCAAAATAACAGCTTATTGACTGGTTTGCTATAGCTAGTAAACAGTGTTTCAACAAACATTCAGAAGACTATCAATAGTTTGTAAAACAGCAGCAAAATAACAGCTTATCGACTGGTTTGCTATAGCTAGTAAACAGTGTTTCAACAAACATTCAGAAGACTTTCAATAGTCTGTAAAACAGCAGTAAAATAACAGCTTACCAACTGGTTTACTATAGCTAGTAAACAGTGTTTCAACAAACATTCAGTAGACTTTCAGTAGCCTGTAAATAGATTTTTATTAGCAACCTTTTAATAAACTGATGTTCTCAACAATAATGTAAGTAGGTCATTAATAGAGATCTATATACAGGCTACTGAAAGTCTACTGAATGTTTATTGAAACACTGTTTACTAGCTATAGCAAGTCAGTCGATATGCTGTTATTTTGCTGCTGTAATATTACATTAACAATTGATGGACTCAAACAAAGGTGCAAACATTCATTGATGCTCAAAAATTCAACACTAGAACCAAATAGTGTATATGATTTGTGTATATTAGAGTACATTTTGTGTTATGTAGCTTTTGAAGGGCAGTATTACATAAAAAATTAATTATCTTATATTTATATACATTCTAAAAGGTATGCAAAACTTAACTTAACTTATATATAGTTTGTGCAAAAGCACATTTTATTTTATATTTAGTTTTTTACGATTTGAGCTTTTTTAATGTACAAATTCCATGTAGCCTATTCTATCCATGTGATGTCATATTGTATATGTAATTATGAAATGGCTTGTCATGTCAGGTTCACATTTTTTACCTAAAATTCAAAATACAAACCACACCTCAACATATTGACTTATATGTAAATTTACTTATATGTAGCTTTCTGAATGTGATATTGTCTGAATCACTTACATTTTCATGTGTCGTGGGAGGAAATGGATCGGCTTCTTTCAGCTCGTTTTGAAAAACACCTTTTTTATTTGGCCATTTTTAACTTGTGGTGACTGACAGGACGACAGATACATTTCAGCTGATTTACTGCTAGACTAAAATGAAAGTTTCGTCAAATCAACGTGCGATGCAATGAAATTGCTTCTCCTCTCTACAAACGGTACCAGAGACAATAGTAAGAAGAACAATGAGGAGATTTAATTTAAGAAGGAAACATCTGTGAGCCTGCCAGCTTATGCCGGCACATACTTACATTTTTTAGAGAATTGTCAGGACACCAGGACACACCTCTTCAAACTGGGACTGGCCCATGAAAAATCACCCATCCTTGTCAGGGCACCACTGTAACTGGTCCTGCTCAACCCACTTCAAGCGGGATTCGAACCAGTGTCTCCGGCTTTGGAGATGGCGGCCTTGGGTGGTGGTTAATGAGGAAGCTAAAGGCTACAGCCTCTAGCATCAGTCGCCAATGCACCCCTTGAGGCCAGGGGAGTGACTGCACACCCATCACGTACCAGCTGGCTCCCGTTACAAGGTCTCCCTTCATTTGCTGTGGGTAACAGCTCTTGTTAACACGATAATTCTGGGTGTTTCTGGCCAAGAGACATGGACTGGCAGCTCGCCCTCTCTGGAGTGATGGTCAGGTGTTTAAAGTATCTGTGAGTCTGATCATCCATCAAAGCGATCGATCACAAACCCAGCAGTTTTTATTAATGATCCTGTCAGCCCGTCCGCTCCATGGTGCCAACGCTTGTCCAGAATGATAGATCTTTATCCAGTCTGCATGTTATTTATACTCCCATGACCCTGTCTATGCCTATTGTTGAACACATAAAATTATGAGTGCTGGGACACGATAATTCAGGGTTCATCTGTACATTTAAAAATTTAGTGCTGGAGTGTTAGCCCGTTCTCTTTAGCATTGTTTTCTGTCATGTTTAGCTGAATCAATAGCATTCACCTTTTGGTGATGCTTTTTTTTATCGGGATATATGTGCTATTGTCAGTTTTAGTGTTGAGTGTATACTGATCTCACAGTGAAATTGTGCTTGTCACTGATTTTGCATAAGCGATTACTTCCTTGTTTCAATGCTGAATCCGAAGCCATGTCTCTAACACTACTGGAGCAACACGCTTTCGGTCGCACCAAAAGGGAAGGTAAACAGGCTCTAGCCGATGCAAAAGTGGATAAAAGGAGATTGCACATGTCAGTAACTAGGCATAATGTGGTCGATCCTAGGGTACCTGAACTCTCAGAAACAACATGCCGACTTCTCTTGTGATCATGTTGTTTAAGTAAAGTGGAAGTAACAATTAAAGTAATTTAAAGTAAAGTTTAGTAAATTACAGTCATTTAAATGTTGAGGTTTGTTACCACAACCTGAAATTGTCTTTGTTGCTATGGTTGCCTCCTTAGGCGATGTCTGTTTGCCAACGTACAGTATATTTGGTGGCAGGTGAAAACACATGCATTAAGGTTACAGAAGCGTTATTTGAAAACGCTATTGAAACATTTGAATCTAAACACTTGGTTTTATTAAGGCTGAGAAATGTAACGCATTAATTTCTGCTATTAAAATCTTTTGTTTATCGTGTTCAAAATATTAACGCAATTAATGCAGTATCCATTTATTTTACCTCCTGAAACTTCATTTGATAGGAGAATGGTGTCCCGAGTTGTTACACGGAACAGACTCAGGCACTTTTGTACAATGGGTGAAACTTTACTAATGTTTTTTCCAACTTTCTGTGGCTAACATTGGCGTATATGTAGATTTTCAGGAGGTTGTCGCTTGACTCAACTGCACATACTTGCACAGTAACTTGTATGTTTCCACTTGTGTGTGGTGAGCGAAGGTGAGCGAGCGTTTTCAATTAGTTTCTATGGGAGCCGAAAGCTACGCTCTCAAGGTAGATTGTGGGATTGACAAGGTGTGGCGCAAGCATTGTGAGCCGGGCGAGAGCCAATCAACCTGAGCTGAAAGCAGTGACACCATAAACGCTTACAATATGCCTTTAATGGTGGAGTTTCTGCTGGATTCAGTTGTTTAATCACATCATCATGCATATTTCTGACTTCAAACTGACTTCAAATGATGATTGCAAGCATTCATTGGCAATACTTGGCTGGGTAAGAAAAAGTGTAATGTAACAAAACTGTTTGTACATTGTGGGCATTCAAAAACGAATTAAGCTGGCATCTTTACAAGTGTAATCACGCATATACAGTATAAGATGATATTATTGCTCATATACTGAAAACAATGAGACAAAACACACTGCTTTTGGATATTACAAACATGCCCTAAAGCGGTAGCTGTCTAGCGGTTTGAGGGTGAGGGGATATTTTCTGCGCCAGTGGAAATGTACGGTAAGCATTTGTCTCCATTGGTGCGAAAGTAATCCGCTCAAAGCCGCTCACAACGCTAGGGAACTGTTTGCTTCATGCCGCTGTCAGTCCCACAATCCACCTCACGAGCCACTTCATAGGGATGAATTAAAAAAGCTTGGTCTCCTCCGCTCAAAACACGCCAGCGGAAACGCACAGTGAGACCCAGCATGTGCGCGATAGAGACTGAAGGACCTGGCCGTACAGCGAGCTGCAGACAGGTCTACTTGAAGAGACCTAACGGCAGCCAGTGACCGAAATGTCTAAATCAACTAGGCATTACTGCCTGCCACATCTTTTGCCTTCAGATGTCCAGCTATGGGGTCATCAGCTGGGAGCCACCTATCATGGATGTTTAGCCCCATTAGTTCCAGAAAATAATAGTTTTGAGATTTTAAACTTTAGCAAATTAAACTTCAGCATTCAACATGTTTTAGATCCAGGCCCAGCACCACAGGGGGGCCTGGCCCACCCAATCATGAACTTGGACCACCTTGAGAACTACACCAACACCCACCCCTCCAACTATTCGGCCCACCCGGCGGGTCCTATGGCTCACCTTACATCTTAGAGCTGGAGCCAGGTCTGTTTAGATCTGTATATATATAGTGTCTAATAATGCATTGGCAATATACACTTTAATCTCAATTCCCAATGAAGTTTGACATAAAGCGAATCTGCCCAAATGCAACATGTCCACTGATTTTATGGAAAATATACATACACTTATATCAACTTTTAAGGTAACTGAAACATTTGAAACATTTCTTGATTAAAATCTGTATAAGGGAACCCTTTGCAATTCACACGAGAGTTGTAATACTTTATTGCTTGTGTTTGAAAGCTAAAAAGGTAGCAGCAGTAACATGGTGAAGTCCAAACGAATGTTTCTCTTGGCTTGTCTCTTGTGGCCCCCACATGGCCCAGGGGCCCAATAAGCATCCATCTGCAGACAGCCCACGCCAGCACGCTTCAGTGAGCATCTGTGTAGGCCGGGGTATTTGTAAGTGTGTGTGTTTGTGCACTCCAGTGTGTCTGACTTGAGCAGTAGACATTCGATCATTTAAGAGCCTTGGGGAGTAAAACCCTCCCTCACAAACACACAAAAACAATCTTCAAGGAACTCTCATCAGAGTTATCTGCAAATGCAATTGTTACATTTTTTCCTCTTTGCTGGGCTTCTTTTAGAGAGGGGGTTCTCAACGATTGTAACGCCAAGGTCCCCCATTATCAAACTCTTAACAGGCTAAGAGTTTTTCTATTGTACATCTGCAAAAATGATAAAGTGTATTTTCAAACAGAAACTAAGTCTGTCAATACAGAAGGGTTTATGGACAGTCAGCCGGGTGTTATCACACAACAAACCCCGACAGGGTAAGCAGGAACCTGGCACAAAGTGGAGCACTCTTGTATCACTCTGAAGGGGTTTATTTTGCGAAAACAACCATCTGACTGTACATTATCCCGCTTATCACATGGCTAATAAATAAAATAAATAAATATATATTGATTTGCATTGAAATTATGTAAATATGCAAGAAGAAATTAATCCCTAAACAGTGGAAATCCACCTCTGGTTTGAATCTGTTGGAGTTTATTTTTTTATGAATGAACGTCTGACTGTTCATTATGCATCTTATTAAAGCTACTTGCCGAATAAATAAATAAATGAACATGAAACATTAATTTGAGTTGAAATCATTTAATTATCTTAATTGTAGAGATCAAATGGTGATCCGAGGAGCAGGAAAGATGGCTCGCAAATACCCAAATGAGCAGTCCGATACGTGGAGTTGCGGTCGTTTCTAAGAAATATCAGACCGCTAGATGGCGCCATTGACCAAACAGAATAGAGTATTCCAGAGAGCACCAGGAAGTCCACCGGCTGCCCTTACTCGCACGTTATACGTTATTGAAGGACCCGAAAGCAGTTGTGGAACACAGATGATCGTTCCATCAGACATCATGTGATGGTGCCAAGGAAGCCGGTCTGAACCTGTGAGTGCATCTCCTCCTGTTCTGAGTGTTTGTGACTTTGGAAGTTATTGTTTATAAATTAACTTACAGTGCTGCAGTTCCCCAGTAATAAATCAACACAATTATTCTGAGCATCAGCGTTCACTGAGCCAGAGAGCTCACAACTGAAAAAAGACTGACAGAAACACTGATGGACGGACTCCCCCAGGCGGGGCCCCGACAGCACTGGGAGGAGGCTCAAGAAGATTCGGAGGTAAAAGAGATGGTGAATGAACAGAGGACCACAAGCATGAAAAAGAGATCGCTCCTTCGCTCCCTCCCACTGCAATGCCTGCAGTCACTAGAGAGCTGATTAAGAGAGCAGCTCTATCGATCTCAGGCCTGACAGAGAAGGATGGATGTGCTGGATGGGCTGCGAGTCGAGGTGACAGGAGACTCTAAAGCAGTCGTTCTCAACTGAGGGCCCGGGGCCCACTGGGGGGGCCTCAGTAATCTTTGTCAAAATGTCTTCACATGATTTTAAATAAATTATGTTATACTAAATAACTTATTTTAATAATTAAAAGGCACATTTTTCAACATATAGTATCATAATTTATACTGTGGATCTTTACATGCACTGTTAAGCTCTCTCTTTTTCTCACAACTGTACAACTTTGGCAAAGTTACAGTGGACTTTTGTGACAACTTGCCCCACTATCAGGGCATGTTGTCACACTATATGTTGTCACAATGGTACCTGCCATCAAACCAGAGGTGCAGGTCTCATGTGAACATAGATGGGGGTACGTTTAAAGGGAAAGTTCACCCGGAAATGAAAATTCTCCCATCGTTGACTCGCCTTCATGCCATCCCAGATGTGTATGACTTCTTTCTTCTGCAGAACACGAATTAAGATTTTTAGAAGAATATCTCAGCTCTGTTGGTCCATACAATGCAAGTGAATGGAGGCCAGAAATGTTAAGCTCCAAAAAGCACATAAAGGCAGCATAAAAGTAGTCCATAAGACTCCAGTGGTTTAATCCATATATTCAGAAGTGATATGATAGGTGTGGTTAAGAAACAGTCCTATTTTTCATTAAATTCTCCTCTCTGCCCAGTAGGTGGCGATATACACAAATTATGTGAATCACCAAAAACTAAAAAAGTGGAGTGAAAGTGAAAGTGGAGATTTATAGTAGAATAGGATTTAAATATTGATTTGTTTCTCAACCACAACTATCGTATCACTTAAGGACACATGGATTTAACCACTGGAGTCATGGGTATTACTTTTATGCTGCCTTTATGTGCATTTTGGAGCTTCTAAATTTGAACCCTGTTGACTTTTTATGAAACAACATGGATGAAATATTCTTCTAAGCATCTTCTTTTGTGTTCTGCAGAAGAAAAGGTATGGGTCAACAAATATTGTACATAGTATGAATTGTACAAAAGTCTAAATTTATGACTTTAAACGAGACTTTTAGCCTGACCTGACTTTCATGAAAAATACCTTTGTTCTAAGAACACATTTAAACCATTTGGTAAAATTTGCCTTCACAATATAGTTGAGCCTTGTCTTAATGCCAAAAGCTTGTTTACCCTAGAGCTAGAACAAAATGATAACGGTTGTGAACGTTAACTTTGGAGGGTAGAATTCACAGAAATAATTATAATTTAAGAAGATTTTGACATTTGCACAATTGGACTTTTGACTCTTTGTGACAACTTCCCTGAGTGACAACTAGCCCCGGTCTCCCTATATACCAAGGTGCTGAATAATTACTATACTCCAATCACATGGCATGCAACTCTTGTCATTTTCACGCTCACGTGTTCATGTGAGAACTTGCGTTGTTTTTAGCAGGACACAACATTTTCTTTGCTTTTGACAGACTTCTAACTTTGGGTGAACTGTTCCTTTAAGACTTTGGACACAGCCTCTCACCTGATATTCAGGGGATAAGACATTGTTGGACTCCTCGCAGGGATTCGTCCAGACTCTGTTGGGCTTTCAGATTACAGGTCATGCAAACTTCAACTCACTTTCTCTCTCAGACCAATAAAATGCCATAGACACACTATCAGTGAAGGAGAAGGGAGGAGAGAACAGAGGACCCATCTGTGCTGTAATTACTTCTTCACGAGCCCACACCACCTCTGGGCCTGACCGCACACCTGTACACACACAGCTGCACACACACACATGCAAACAAACACTCGATGGGACATGAAAATAAGCATGTCATCTACTGATAAAAAAAACATTATTTTTCAAAATGCATTTAATTGCAAAAATATACATATAGAATATAGAAATAATATACAGTTGTATTTCCTAATAATATCTTTGACATTTAAAGCAAGCACCTTTTATGATTTCTGTCCATTATCTGCTAAAGTTAAGTGAAATAAGGTGCCACAATATCAAACTGAGATGATAACCTAGTGATGTCGTGAGTGAGTGGAGGTGGTGTAGTGGGCTAAATCACTGAACTAGTAATCAGAAGGTCGCTGGTCCGATCCCCACGGCCACCACCATTGTGTCCTTGAGCAAGACACTTAACTCCAGGTTGCTCCGGGGGGGGATTGTCCCTGTAATAAGTGCCCTGTAAGTCACTTTGGATAAAAGCATCTGCCAAATGCATAAATGTAAACATTGTGAAGCATATACTGTATAAAAACAATGCCTAATGTTGTCTAATCTCCACACTGCCCTCTACTGGCTAGTGAGAAAACACAATTCACAATCTGAAACATCTCTTATCTAAGAACTGATCTGGATGCTTTCTGTAAGTTGCTAAGTTTTCCAATCTCTCTGAACACTTATCCCAGATCCCAGTTTATTCAAAGTGGCGCAGTTGGTCCTTCTTGTTGGCTTTGCCCATCTGGTTTCAGGGCATGTCTTCCACCACGATCAGCCTTGTGGGAATGACTTATGGAGCCATGTACAGACGTGGCCAAAAGTATTGGCAGTGACATAAATGTTGTGTTTTGCAAAGTTTGCTGGTTCAGTATTTGTAGATTATTTTTTCACATTATACTGGAAAACAATGATAAGCATTTCATGAGTTTTAAAGGCTTTTATTGGCAAAAACATTCAATATATGCAAAGAGTCGATATTTACAGTGTTGAACCTTATTCTTCATAACCTCTGCAATTCACTCTGGCATACTAGATATCAGCTTCTGGGCCACATCCCGACTGATGGTGATCCATTCTTGACTTAGTGCTCAGAGTTGATCACAGTTTGTGGGCTTCTGCTTGTCCACTTGCCTTTTGAGGATTATACATCTGATTGTACTACATTGATTAATTTTACAATTAAAATCTGTTCACAGAAAATAATTGTAATATTGGTAACTTTATTGTTCACGCTTGAAGGGATGTAGATGTTCTCTATGGAGCTCCCCCATATTAACCTTCATATCGGTCAACGAGACCAACATTCACACACATAATACGGTTTTACCTTTTTTTAAGCTGAGCATGCAATGTTATATCATGATAACTAAAGTCAGTCTTTACATGTTACAATCGTTTTTTTTTTTTAATGTGTATTTCATTTGTGTTTGTTTCTTTGTTTTGCTTACTCTCTATCTCTCTTACTCTCTCTTACTATCTAAGAAAGGTGTTTTCTCATTTATTGAAGCTTCAGGAAGATGGAATATTTCTACAGAAAACACTCTTACATACGTCTGTCACGATTCCCCGTTGTCTGCTCAGTTTTTCTCCCCTGTCACCTGTCCCGAACTACACTTCCCATAATCCCCTGCCCTCATCACTGCCAGTGTCATTGTTCTCACCTGTGTTTAATTTAATCATTATCCTTCTGTGTATTTAAGCCCTGTTGTTTGTTCATTCGTTGTCGGTCGTTTTATGTTATGGTTGTCTTTGACTGTGTTCCTGCCGTGCCCTCCGTGGATGTTTCTAGTGTTTATATTTTTATTATCCCCTCGTGGAACTGCATTTAGATCCTCACTCCTCGTCTGCCCTCGTCTGAATCCTAACATCGTCAGATATTTCAAGATTACAAAGAGGATGTGTATCATGTCTTCCACTTCAAATTTAACTCCAAGTGCC
Source organism: Xyrauchen texanus (assembly GCF_025860055.1). Taxonomy (NCBI): domain Eukaryota; kingdom Metazoa; phylum Chordata; class Actinopteri; order Cypriniformes; family Catostomidae; genus Xyrauchen; species Xyrauchen texanus. The sequence continues at coordinate 59,110,423 of NC_068276.1, forward strand.
ATGAAACAGGTTAACATCTTAATTGGGAAAAGTGTGCAGTTCATAAATTCAAAGGTAATACTGGATAAAAATTGACGTTTTGTTTTTGTTCAGGGCAGGCTGTATAATTTGCTGGTAGTCTTATTTAACATCTATTCCCCTAACTGGGATAAACCCCATTTCTTTAAGGAGCTGCTTGGCTGGATTCCAGAGTTGGACTCACACCACCTAATACTGGAAAGAGATTTTAATACTGTTTTGCAGCCCTCTCTTGACCATTATAAAATCCCAACAGACCCTCTTTCTAAATCTGCTCCCATTCTAAAGGACTTCTGCCAGTCCAGTGGTGTAGTGGACCCATGGAGATTTAAAAATCCAGTAACAAAGGAGTTTTCCTCTTTCCTGCAGTACATCAGACATATTCAAGAATCGATTTTTTTTCTTTTGGACAAAAAAAGCTTCCACTTCTAAAATCATGAAGCTATGAAAGTATCATCATCTCAGGTCACTCACCAGCTGTTATGGAAATCTGGCTTCTGGATAATTCAACCACACGCTGCAATTGGCAACTCAGTCCAATACTTTTAGCGGAGAATAACTTTGTAGATATCCTTTTAGCACAGATCGATTTTTTTTTTCCTTGAAACCAATCAGCTACCAGACACCAATATATTCACTTTATAGGAAACATTAAAAGTATATCTTTCGGGTCAGATAATATTCAAACCTGTCTCAACAAGAGCAGGTCATAGCGCTTCACAGAACTAACCAAGCTTATCCATGATGACCAGCAACACTCTGCCTCTCCATCTGCAGACCTTTGTAAGAAAATTATTTTCTTAGTTTGATCTAAACAAGCAGAGAAATTTTCTTAAAATCAAGACGAAGCCATTACGAACACGGAGAACAGGTAGGCTGCTCTCTCATCAGCTACGACAATATTCAGCTGCCAACTTTATTACAGAAATACAAGCTACAGATGACGCCACCAAATCTGACCCAAGAGACATTAACGAGACGTTTAAAAATGTCTATTCCTCCCTATATACCTCAGTTAGTTCTCATAATAATGGGTTTGTGGAAACTCTGGACTTTACCACTATAAATGATAGAGCCAATATCGGCAGACGAGATTGGGCAGGAGATCAAACTAATGAAAAACAGAAAAGTACCAGGCCCAGATGGATACCCAATTTAGTTTTACAAGGCCTTTGCCACCAAATTGATGCCCCTGATGTGGTCTGTTTATACAGAATGACTAATACAAAAGAATCTCCCTATGTCCATGACCCAAGACACAATTTTCATATTGCCAAAAAAAGATAAAGACCTAACCAAGTGTCAATCCTACCGGCCAGTTAGCTTACTTGCATATGACTACATAATACTTATAAAAAACCCTTAACCTCAGTCTGGAATCTATAGTAATGTCCATTGTGTATCCTGATCAAATGTGTTTTATAAAGAGTAAGCAGTAATTTTACAATCTGTGCTGCCTCCTTAATATAATCTACTCTAAGCACTCATCCCAGCTCCCAGAGATAATTATTTCATTGGATGCACGCAAAGTTTTCGACTGGATCGAGTATAGACACATTTTTTTTTAAATTTAGGCATATTTGGATTTGACCCAACTTTCATTTCTTGGATTCAAAGATTGTATAGTCACCACAGGCATCAGTGAGGACCAACAGTACCCACTCTGACTATTTTACCCTCCAAAGGGGAAGAAGATATGGTTGTCCATTGTGTAATCTTCTTTTAGGTCTCACCATTGAACCATTGGCTATAGACTTGCAACAAAAAAAATGAGATAGGGGCATTAACAGGGGTGGCCAGGTCCGCAAAGTTTCGTTATATGCGGCTGACCTTCTGTTGTTCATATCTGACACTGAGGCTTCAATTCCAATGTGCCTGGACATTATTTCGAGGGAGTGGTGGTGGTGCAGTGGGCTAAAGATAACGCAATGTTACAAAGAGCTGTTCAAACATCATTTTCAACCACTTATGGACCAAGCTAGGAAGGACCTTAGTCATTGGTCAACCCTCCCATTGTCTCTGGCTGGTCGCATTAATTCAATAAATATGGTTGTTCTACCCAAATGTTTTTACCTTTTTCAGACTTTTACAATTTTTTGGCCAAAATAATTCTTTAAAGACTTAATTTGGAACAAAACTATACCCTGTGTATGAAAAGTTGTTCTGGAGAGGCACAAAGCAAACGGGTGTCTAGCAATGCCAAACTTTTTGTATTATTAATGGGAAGCCAACATCCACAAACTAACTATCTGGTACGATACCTTTGTGAATGGGGAAGGCCCGAAACGGTCCCTTATGGAATAGCAGACGTGTTCCCCAGTCTCCCCAGCTTCTATGTTGTGTGCTCTGTTGTGGGTCCATACAGATAATCCTGTCGTGAGAGGCACCCTGCACATATAGAACCAATTCCATAAACACTTTGCCATATGCAGGCTTTGGTGCCTATGCTGGTAACCTCGAACCCCCTGTTTCAACCTTCCTTGATAGATGCAGGTTTTCAGATCTGGTTTGGGAAGGGAATACACCATGTGGGGGACATTTTACCTGATGGGCTGTTTGGTTCCTTTGACCATTTAATAAAAGAGTACAACTTACCACAGTACCTACAAATCCGCAATATCACCCGCACAGACCCTAACTGTATCAGATGCCATCAGACCCCCACCACTTTAGGCCATATGTTTTGGAAATGTCCAAAATTGTACACATTCTGGTCAGAGAGTTTTAACACATTCCCCTACATATGCAAAAAAAGGCTGACCAAATCCTTTAAATCACAACATTTGTGGTTGCCCCTAACAACAGCGGGGTATCCAGACATCAATCTGATCTAATGGCATTTTCAACATTACTAGACCGCTGGCTTTTACTACTTAGCTGGAAATCCCCCTCCCCTCCATCTCATTCACAATGAATGCGTAAGGTAAGGTCAGTTCTCAAATTAGCAAAAATCAGATGTACAGTACTTTGAAAAGGTTTAAAAAAAAAACTTGGCACCCTTTTTAGAATAATATGCAAACAAATTTGAGGCAAACACTTTAGATTAGTGGCTTCCCACATCTCTACACCTCCCTCATAATTTTACATGCAAATGAGCTTTGTGCCAAACTTGCGGCAAATTGTCCACTGTTGCCAAAAGTTTACTGGAGGTTCATCACCTCCAGCGAAGAACTGCAAACTTCTGGCAAATATTTGCAGCAAATCAATAGTTCATGTGCATGTGAAAATAACGAGCTGCAAATTTGCTGCAAGTTTGTGGCTTTATTAGATTTTTTCGTAAGGGTGATTACTGCCAGCCCTGTTCAATCAAATCAACACCTAAATATAACTTTTTCAGCAGCATGAAGTTGGCTAAAAGGTCTCACCTAGTAGCACACTATGCCAAGGTGGAAAGAAATTAAAGAAATGACGAGGAAAAGGGTGATTGAAATGCATCAGTCTAGGAAGGGTTACAAAGCTATTTCAAAGTCTCTGGGACTCCAAAGAACCAAAGTAAGAGTCATTATCTCCAAATGAAGAAAACTTGGCACAGTGGTGAACCTTCCCAGAAGTGGCCGACCTTCCAAAATTCCTCCAAGAGCACAGCGACGGCTCATCCAGGAAGTCACAAAAAAGCCAAAGACAACATCTAAGGAACTGCAGGACTCTCTCGCATCAATAAAGGTCACTGTTCATGACTCCACTGTCAGAAAGACACTGGCCAAAAATGCCATCCAAGGAAGAGTGGCGAGGCGACAACCACTGCCAACCCAGAAGAACATTAAGGCTCGTCTGAATTTTTCCAAAACACACCTTGATGATCCTGAAACTTTTGGGAGAATGTTCTGTGGACTGATGAGTCAAAAGTGGTACTGTTTGGAAGACTGGGGTCCCGTTACATCTGGCGTAAATCAAACACAGAATTACTTAAAAAGAACATCATACATAGTCAAGCATGGTGGTGGTAGTGTGATGCTGTGGGGATGCTTTGCTGCTTCAGAGCCAGGGCGACTTGCAATAATTGAGGGAAACATGCTTACTAATTTACTTGAAGTGAAAATCAGTCCTCCTTTCCTGTTTAATTAATCAATTGCACGATCATGCAGAACATCTTAGGTTTTTAAATCCATAAGGATCTCTTTCTCAATGGCAATACCAGCAGTGATGACGGCCGACTCGTCAGCAAGATCTCGCGCTCTTCGCTTTCAAATTACGTACATCACTTAAAGCATGATTGCGTCACTCAAGGCCAGCTAGAAGGCCTGGACTGGGACGCATCCCAAAGACCACACCCACCAAGAACAAATAAATCAATCTGATTAGCTGATGAATCTGACAATCTGACTTTAGATGCGTATTCACTTGCACTGTTGGGGGATTCTGTGGAAATTCTGAAGGCCTGACGGGGTGGAGCTCAGACTTACGCGCTGCTTTGGATAATGAGCATGGCTTCGGAATGCGATTTTTGAAACCGCTGTCACACTTTGCTAGTAAGCATCGAGGAATAAATTCTGATTGGATGCATTTTCTTTGTTTTTTGCTATTTGTTTGTAGATTAATTAGGTGTGGAAAGCGATTGAAAGGCAAAAAGTTCAATGAGAAATGTATTTATTAGGCATGTTACGTCATCATTGATCCAAAGCGACTTACAGTGCACTTATTACAGGGACAATCCCCCCGGAGCAACCTGGAGTTAAGTGCCTTGCTCAAGGACACAATGGTGGTGGCTGTGGGGATTGAACCAGCGACCCTCTGATTAACAGTTATGTGCTTTAGCCCACTACACCACCACCACTCCATATGCTTTATGATGTTATGTATTTGAATGATCTGAATCACAATTTATTTTTAAGCCTATATATTACATTTATAAATACTTTTTAAATGACCTTTTTTAGGGGCCTTGCTTGGTAAATGTTGGAATGCAATTAATTGCGATAAATCTGATTAATATATAGGCACATCATGTAATTACTTTGATGAAAAAGTTTAATCGATGACGGCCCTAGTAATGACCAATCAGAGAAGACCAAATCTGATGTTGTCTTGTGAAATAAATCTTTTACGATCTACAAATTGGTGTATTGAATGCAAAATCTGAGCGGTGAGCATTCGGCTTTACACATTTCAACTCTGGGACCGGAAGGAAATGAAGACGTGTTATAGTCTAACATTGCATATTGTTTTCTTTGGAACATGTGGCAAAAATGTCTTGGGGCTAAGGAAAGATTTTAACGACTTGGTGCAGATGTGAGACATCACAAGTGATTTACATACATCTCCATTTATAGAAGAAACATAAAATGGAAACACTTCTTGCATATATTTTAATCCAGCTCTCTACACTGGAATATCTGTAATGTTTTATAAAATGCTTCCAGATATTTGGAATGCGATTAATTCTGCAAACAACTGAAATCATTGTGAAATAAAGACAAATACTAAAAGGCAAAATGTAGCGTTGTGTTAATTAAATATATTTTACGTTTTGAAGGCACAACTGTCATGACTGTCTACAAGCCTGGAGCTTCTTTTATCATCTTATGCTTTTTGCATGTGTATGGGGGAAGATTTTTGCAATATAATTTATTTTCTTCTACATAAGTCCCTTCCAGCAAGGTGTCCCAATTCATGCTCCCTCTTTTCTTGCGCTCTCAAAAAATCCACTTCCCTTTCATTGCATTCCCATTGCATGCGTGTCCGTGTGCAACACTTGTGTCACTTCCAGCTAATCTTCTCAACCCTTTATGAGAGTGATGGACATGCAGGATGACAGATACTGTTAAGGCACTGTGGAGTGAGCATCTCTCTCTCAACCTCCATGCGTCTTGCTCTTCTCTAGGCTGTGCTGGAGGGTGCAGGAACAGGTCAGAGGGGCACCCGCAAAACACACACACCAACAGTCACCAACACCCCCACAACATATGGAGCTAGCACACGCACGCATGCATGCACACACACACACACACACACACACAAAGCCCTGAGCTACTTCATATAAAGAGACATGTGTCTTCTGACAGTGCGTGCAGTGGGATAAAGAAATGCAAGTGACATTTAAAACTAAAACAAAGAATGAGAAAGAAAATAAACAGGCGCTGCTAAGGCTAACTGCACACCACAAGACAAAAGGTTGCCACTCTGCGGATATTTAAAGCTCATCGTGTCGTTCTCCATACAATTACAGTATGATGTTGTGGCTTGAGTATGAGTATTGCTATATGTACCAGGGTTTTTAAACATCATCATCAGTCTAACGTCTGTCCTAAGTGAGTCCGGCTTCACGTCTGACTCAACACGCTGTGCACACACGCTGACGCAAGCCCTACACTTCTAAACACACCGCTGCGGTCCACAATGAGCAACTCATAAGTTGTCCTATCAAAGCTGCTAGTGCATTGCAGCAGCATTTCATCACCTGCCTATTGAGATTGAGTAAATTCAAGCATGTCCAGCTTGTTGTTAACGGTCACTGGACAGAATTTGTCCTGGCATACCATGTTCTGACCACTAGGGTAAATAGGAGCTGTAAAAAGAGGTGTAGGTACTGAGTGGATCATCTGATTCATACGGCACATAAAAAGAAGTGGACAAAATGAAGGGTATGCGTTGTGTATTTCGCGCTGTAGATTAAAAAGAACTGGCTCCTAAGAGTCATTCATTTGGGAATAGGACTACACTGGGCACGTTGTGTGATCTACACTTTTGTACTTTCAAAAGAACAGGCTAATTAGAGTCATTTGTTCGGGAATCAGACAACATTTAGCCACATTTTGTTTTTTGTGCTGCATGTAGATTAAAAAGAACCAGCTCATAAGTGTCATTCATTCAGGAATCGGACTACATTGATCACACTTTGTGTTTTGCGCTGTAGATTTAAAAGAACTAGCTCGTGCGAGTCATTCGTTTTTAATCAGACTGCATTGGTCACACTGTTTGTTTCTCGCCGTGGATCAAAAGAAGTGACTCATGAGAGTAATTCATTCGGGAACTGGACTAAATTGATCGCACTGTGTGTTTTGCACTGTAGGTTCAAAAGAGCTGGCTCATAAGAGTCATTCGTTTGGGAATCAGACTATACTTGAGCTCTGTCAGAGTCAGCATCTTTCCCCTCCTCAGCTGAACAACCGCCGTGACCTTCTGACCCCAGGTGGCATCTGAAGCACCAATCACAGCCCCAGCTACTCAACAGAAAGGATGATACAGGTTCCGTCTCTGTTTACAAGCATATTTGGGAGCATGTTTGTGTGTACCTGTGATGTCAGAGTGGGCTAGCATATGTCTCTCCACGTCAAGTGCACTGATCTTGTATCCTCCTCTCTTGATGATGTCCACAGATGTATGGCCCATGATCCAGAATACCCCATCTCTGAAGAACGCTGTGTCCCCTGAAAGAGCATCCAAACGGTCACAGAGACCTGCTCCCACTCTGCTCTCCAGTTTAATGGAAGTCTTTGCCTTGATTAATCACTGTCCATATGGGGCTCCAAAATGGTTGTATAATCCACATCCATTCCATACGAGGGTGTGTGACTGATGGCAGAATTTTAATTTTGGGGTTAACTATCCCTTTGAAACTACAAGGGTTTTTGTGTGTGTGTGTGTGTGTTTGGTGGGTTGTTCTCTAATAATAGCCTGTAGTCAAACTAAGATCTTCTGCTGCATCTTAATAACCAATTGCAAAGAGTTGCACAGCTGGAGACTGTTTAATTACCACACAAACATGCTAGAGTTAAGCAAAAGAAGTAGTATTACATCTCGCCCACGGCAGGCCCGACGCAAGCTTTCTGCATCAAGTTTCCTCAATGAAAATGAAAGACTGCATCAAAGTGAGAAAATTAAAGCTAATCTGAATATTTATGACATTCACAACCCATTCCGCTTCAATAAAATTAGGCATTTCTGAGTGAAACTTGAATTTGAAGGAGAAAAAAATGTAGGGCAGGACTTGATTTTATCATCAGGATTTTATTGGATCGTGACCTATGATCTGTATTTGACAGGTTACCTGGAAAAAAATATTTCATTATTAACAATTGTACTTTTTTTCTCCAGTAAAAACACCCTTAATTAAGGGATAACGAACAGTCAGCCGGTTGTTATTGCAAAATAAACCCCGACAAAGGGTCAGGACACTGACACGAGCTTAATACATGGCTATTAACCATATAAATAAATACATGGACATAAAATTGATTCGCATATAAATTATGTAATAATTTATCCATCCATCCATCTTCAACCGCTTATCTGAAGTCGGGTCGTGGGGGCAGCTGCTCCAGCAGGGGTGCCCAAACTTCCCTATCCCGAGCCACATTAACCAGCTCTGACTGGGGGACCCCGAGGTGTTCCCAGGCCAGTGTGGAGATGTAATCTCTCCACCTAATCCTGGGTCTTCTCCGAGGCCTCCTCCCAGTTGGACGTGCCTGAAACACCTCCCTAGGGAGGCGGCCAGGGGGCCTCCTTACCAGATGCCCAAACCACCTCAACTGGCTCCTTTCGACGCAAAGGAGCAGGGGTGGATGACTGAGCTCCTCACAGATGACTGAGCTCCTCACAGATGACTGAGCTCCTCACAGATGACTTAGCTCCTCACCCTATCTCTAAGGGAGAAGACCGCCACCCTTCTGAGGAAGCTCATTTCGGCCACTTGTACTCGCGACCTAGTTCTTTCGGTCATGACCCAGCCTTCCTGACCATAGGTGAGGGTAGGAACAAATATTGACCGGTAGATCGAGAGCTTTGCCTTCCAGCTCAGCTCTCTTTTCATGACAACGGTGCGATAGAGCGAGTGCAATACCGCCCCCGCTGCCCCGATTCTCCGGCCAACCTCTAATCATATAGTGCACAAGTCATATGGACTCCTTTCATTATACTTTAATGGTGCTTTTTGTGTCCTCTTTAAAGCTTGATATATTCCCCTTCTTCGTAATTGCTTGGAAGAGAGCGACCAGCTCAGACTTCAGAATTTCTCTTTTTGTGTTCCACAGAAGAAAGTAAGTAATACGGGTTTGGAACAACACGTCATGAGTAAATGACTCTTTGCCTTTAACACTATTGCTAAGCCCCAAACATGGGCTGTGTGAACGCAGCCATTAAGTGTTGGGGCTCAGCTGGGTTGAGGGCATAAAGAGGAAAGGTCATAGCAGGTGAGTGTGAAAGAGAGGAAGGAAAGAGAGTTTGATGAAGGTGTTGGAAACCAACGCGGATGATTATTGAGTGCTGAGCCTCAGCTGGGGCAATGAGAAGTTGAGCAACGAGAGTGTGTGTGTGTGTGAGTGTTAAGGACAGTGTGTCATGGGCTACAGTGTATGAGTGTGTGTGTGTGAAGGTTAAGGACAGTGTGTCATGGGTTATAGTGTATGAGTTTGTGTTTGTGTGTGTGTGTGTGTGTGTGTGTGTGTGTGTGTGTGTGTGTGAGGGTTAAGGACAGTGTGTCATGGGCTATAGTGTATGAGTGTGTGTGTGTGTGTGTGTGAGGGTTAAGGACAGTGTGTCATGGGTTATAGTGTATGAGTTTGTGTTTGTGTGTGTGTGTGTGTGTGTGTGTGTGTGTGTGTGTGTGTGTGTGTGTGTGTGTGTGTGAGGGTTAAGGACAGTGTGTCATGGGTTATAGTGTATGAGTGTGTGTGTGTGTGTGAGGGTTAAGGACAGTGTGTCGTGGGTTATAGTGTATGAGTGTGTGTGTGTGTGTGTGTGTGTGTGTGTGTGAGGGTTAAGGACAGTGTGTCATGGGTTATAGTGTATGAGTGTGTGTGTGTGAGGGTTAAGGACAGTGTGTCATGGGTTATAGTGTATGAGTGTGTGTGTGTGTGTGTGTGTGTGTGTGAGGGTTAAGGACAGTGTGTCATGGGTTATAGTGTATGAGTGTGTGTGTGTGTGTGTGTGTGTGTGTAAGGGTTAAGGACAGTGTGTCATGGGTTATAGTGTATGAGTGTGTGTGTGTGTGTGTGTGTGTGAGGGTTAAGGACAGTGTGTCATGGGCTATAGTGTATGAGTGTGTGTGTGTGTGTGTGTGTGTGTGTGTGTGTGTGTGAGGGTTAAGGACAGTGTGTCATGGGTTATAGTGTATGAGTGTGTGTGTGTGAGGGTTAAGGACAGTGTGTCATGGGTTATAGTGTATGAGTGTATGAGTGTGTGTGTGTGTGTGTGTGTGTGTGTGTGTGTGTGTGTGTGTGTGTTGTGCGCGTGTTTTTGTGATTTACGAGGACAATTTTGTAAGTTACAAACTGGTAATTACAAGGTTATTATGCTATAAATGTGCTTTATGAGGACATTTATAGTGTCCCCATAATTCAAATCGCTTAAAAATCATACTAAACAATGTTTTATTGAAAATGTAAAAATGCAGAAGGTTTTCTGTGAGGGTTAGGTTTAGGGGTTGTGTTAGGTTTAGAGGATAGAATCTATAGTTTATACAGTATAAAAGTCATTATGTTTATGGAAAGTCCTCATAATGATAGGTAGACCAACATGTGTGTGTGTGTGTGTGTGAGGGTTAAGGACAGTGTGTTGTGGGTTATAGTGTATGCGTGTGTGCGTGTGTGCGTGTGTGTGTGTGTGTGTGTGTGTGTGTGTGAGGGTTAAGGAGAATGTGTCATGGGTTCCCCTTCTGTCGCTCTCTCCACGTTGTGTCAGAGAAGCGACACTAGGGGTCTCTCTTGAGCGCCGATATTCACCTCTGAACTATGAAAAAAGGCCAATGAGAGTTGGCAACCAGTATTTGCATGTCCGCCCCGGACATACGGGTATTTAAGCGGCGCAAATACGGGAGTTCATTCAGAAAATTTCTTCGGAGCCGATGGTCGTGTCTGCAACTGCTGCGTATACACACCGAGTTCCTGCTATCCCTCTGCTGCATGCTGTTGGATTCTACGGCACACAACAGCGGCTTTCTCCTGTTGCACGGCTGTGCACTTCCTGCCCCTGGGTGCTTCGACAGCGCAGATTAAAAAACTCTCAAGTTTTTTTCATAAAAGAGTGATTTTATTTAAAAAAGTAATTTCCTCTAAAAGAGCAAAACACAGCGGCGTTGAACGTCCTTTTAAGGACGCGTCTTTATAAAGATGCCTTTCCGCCCCTGTGTTGTTTCTGGATGCGGTAGAGTGCTCTCCGCTTCCGACGGCCACAGGCGTTGTCTCGTGTGTCTGGGTAGCGATCACACCGAGGCTGCGTTTGTGGATGGTTCATGTTCTCACTGCGAGAACATGACCATGACAACGTTGCGGTCGCGGCTTGCTTACAACTGTGAGCAAGCGACTCCAGCCGCCCCCCGTGTTGCTCCTTCTTCCCACGGGATTGAGGATGATGCGGCTGGCGAGTGAGGCGATTTGGGGATGGCAGCGGGTGCAGCTCCGCCGGGTACGCCCCCTCGGACCACCCGCACCCCAGCACGCTCGTTGATTCCCGTCCGGGTACGCCCCCTCGGACCACCCGCACCCCAGCACGCTCGTTGATTCCCGTCCGTGCTCGAGGCGGCGGCGACTCGCCTCACAGCCAGTCTGCCGACCCTCTTGCGATGGAAGCAGATGAGCTCGCTGCGGCATCGGAGGGCGTGGTATCTGATGCTGAGGACTCCCCTGGGCTGCCGCTTTCGGGCCTGCACGCCCAGGCTGAGGCCGACGCACAGATGACCGACATGCTTTCCCGGGCAGCCAACAGCGTGGGCTTGGATTGGAACCCTCCATCCTCCCCACAACCATCACGGCTGGACGACTGGTTCCTGGGGTCTGGGCGCCGCTCACAGCCTCGCCCCGGTTCCGTTTTTCCCGGAAGTGCATGACGAGCTGACGTCTTCGTGGAGAGCACCCCTCTCCACTCGTCACACCACCACAGGCTCGTCCGCCAGTTCAGCGGAGGAAATCGCCGACCCAAGCCACTGCGGTTACCGCAAGCTACCCTGTACTGGTATAGGTGCTCCACAGGTAAGGCCTCCTTCGGACTCCCCCTGTGTGTAACACCACGGTTCTGTCCCCTCGACTCCCGTGTTTACCTTAGGCAGTCACGGCTGCCTCGGTTGCCGTGCTGTATGTTCCCCCCTCTATGAGGCTGGATCCACCACCGCACCATCTTTTCCACATAGGCCCTAAGGCAGGCCTCTGATGGTTTTGCCACTTAAACTTGCCTCCACTCTCGGGTAGGCGTGGCCTCCGCAGGGTCTTCTCCGCCCTGAATAAGGGCTAAGACCCCCTTCCCTCAATGCGTGTAAGGGCCCCGGCCTTAGTTGCTCTATGCGAGAAACATAGAGAGAAAAGAGGCCCGGCGAGGCTTGGCCCGTTCCCAGGTTGGCGGCCAGCACCTTGTCCCCCCCCCAGGGTAACGATAAGGAATCCTGATGGCTTAAATGGGGCATTGGGGAAGGGTACATGCAGCCTGATACAGTTGGTCGTCCTGCACGTAAGAATACCTGCTCGCTCCTGTATCAGCAGTTCAAGTACACGGCTCAGCGCACGGCACTTTTATAAGTGGACCCCTAGTGTCACTTCTCTGACACAACGTGGAGAGAGCGACAGAAGGGGAACGTCTAGGTTACGTATGTAACCTCCGTTCCCCGATGGAGGGAACAAGACGTTGTGTCTCCCCTGCCACGTCGCTGAGCCGAGCCACTGTTGTGGCCGGACCATTTCCGGCTCCTCAGAAAAATCCTGAATGAACTCCCGTATTTGCGCCGCTTAAATACCCGTATGTCCGGGGGCGGGACATGCAAATACTGGTTGCCAACTCTCATTGGCCTTTTTTCATAGTTCAGAGGTGAATATCGGCGCTCAAGAGAGACCCCTAGTGTCGCTTCTCTGACACAACATCTCGTTCCCTCCATCGGGGAACGGAGGTTACATACGTAACCTAGACGTTATAGTGAGCGTGTATTTATCACTTTGTGGGGACCAAATGTCCCCATAAGGATAGTAAAACCCGAAATTTTTGACCTTGTGGGGACATTTTGTCGGTCCCCATGAGGAAAACAGCTTATAAATCATACTAAATTATGTTTTTTGAAAATGTAAAAATGCAGAAAGTTTTCTGTGAGGTTTAGGTTTAGGGGTAGGGTTAGGTTTAGGGGATAGAATATAAAGTTTGTACAGTATAAAAACCATTATGTCTATGGAAAGTCCCCATAAAACATGGAAACACAACATGTGTGTATGCGTGTGTGTGTGTGTGTGTGTGTGTGTGTGTGAGGGTTAAGGACAGTGTGTTGTGGGTTATAGTGTGTGTGTGTGTGTGTGTGTGTGTGTGTGTGTGTGTGTGTGTGAGGGTTAAGGACAGTGTGTCATGGGTTATAGTGTATGCGTGTGTGTGTGTGTGTGTGTGTGTGTGTGTGTGTGTGTGTGTGTGTGAGGGTTAAGGACAGTGTGTCATGGGTTATAGTGTATGAGTGTGTGTGTGTGTGTGTGTGTGAGGGTTAAGGACAGTGTGTCATGGGTTATAGTGTATGAGTGTGTGTGTGCGTGAGGGTTAAGGACAGTGTGTCGTGGGTTATAGTGTATGAATGTGTGTGTTGTGTGTGTGTGTGTGTGGGTTAAGGACAGTGTGTCATGGGTTATAGTGTATGAGTGTGTGTGTGTGTGTGTGTGTGAGGGTTAAGGACAGTGTGTCGTGGGTTATAGTGTATGAATGTGTGTGTTTGTGTGTGTGTGTGTGGGTTAAGGACAGTGTGTCATGGGTTATAGTGTATGAGTGTGTGTGTGTGTGTGTGTGTGAGGGTTAAGGACAGTGTGTCATGGGTTATAGTGTATGAGTGTGTGTGTGTGTGTGTGTGTGAGGGTTAAGGACAGTGTGTCATGGGTTATAGTGTATGAATGTGTGTGTTTGTGTGTGTGCGTGAGGGTTAAGGACAGTGTGTCATGGGTTATAGTGTATGAGTGTGTGTGTGTGTGTGTGTGTGAGGGTTAAGGACAGTGTGTCATGGGTTATAGTGTATGAGTGTGTGTGTGTGTGTGCGTGAGGGTTAAGGACAGTGTGTCGTGGGTTATAGTGTATGAGTGTGTGTGTGTGTGTGTGTGAGGGTTAAGGACAGTGTGTCATGGGTTATAGTGTATGAATGTGTGTGTTTGTGTGTGTGCGTGAGGGTTAAGGACAGTGTGTCATGGGTTATAGTGTATGAGTGTGTGTGTGTGTGTGTGTGTGAGGGTTAAGGACAGTGTGTCATGGGTTATAGTGTATGAGTGTTTGTGTGTGTGTGTGTGTGTGTGTGTGTGTGTGTGTGTGTGTGAGGGTTAAGGACAGTGTGTCATGGGCTATAGTGTATGAGTGTGTGTGTGTGTGTGTGTGAGGGTTAAGGACAGTGTGTCATGGGTTATAGTGTATGAATGTGTGTGTTTGTGTGTGTGCGTGAGGGTTAAGGACAGTGTGTCATGGGTTATAGTGTATGAGTGTGTGTGTGTGTGTGTGTGTGAGGGTTAAGGACAGTGTGTCATGGGTTATAGTGTATGAGTGTGTGTGTGTGTGTGCGTGAGGGTTAAGGACAGTGTGTCGTGGGTTATAGTGTATGAATGTGTGTGTTTGTGTGTGTGTGTGTGGGTTAAGGATAGTGTGTCGTGGGTTATAGTGAATGAGTGTGTGTGTGTGTGAGGGTTAAGGACAGTGTGTTGTGGGTGTGTGTGAGGGTTAAGAACAGTGTGTCATGGGTTATAGTGTATGAGTGTGTGTCGTGGGTTATAGTGTATGAGTGTGTGTGTGTGTGTGTGGGTTATAGTGTATGAGTGTGTGTGTGTGTGGGTTATAGTGTATGAGTGGGTGTGTGTGTGTGTGTGGGTTAAGGACAGTGTGTTGTGGGTTATAGTGTATGAGTGTGTGTGTGTGTGTGTGTGTGTGTGTGTGTGTGTGTGTGTGAGGGTTAAGGACAGTGTGTTGTGGGAGACTCACAGCATGTGGAGACTCATGCTACTCTCCGTGATCCACGCAAAACATACCCCACGCCCCACTGAGAGTGAGAACCCCTAATCATGACTACGAGGCTATACCCTCCCTAGCAACCGGGCCAATTTGGTTGCTTTGGAGACCTGGCTGGAGTCACTCAGCACGCCCCAGATTCAAACTCGTGACTCCAGGGGTGATAGTCAGTGTCAATACTCACTGAGCTACCCACGCCCCCTTGATTTTTGCTTTTTATAAAGAAAAGGAGGGATGAAATTTTAATTTAATTTTGTGTTCATCAACATAATGCCACAAATGCTGTCGACTGAGCTTAACTTGTTTTGTACCTGGAATTTTCCTTAATATTTTACTTTCATATCAAAATATCATGCTTTCATTTCATGCTGTTTATTAACTTTTTTTGTAAATAAATTGTGCTTTTATGCATTTTCTAAGAAAATACAGGATTTTCTTTTTCCTTTAAAAGAAGTACAATTTAAATAGCTTTTCCAGCTGTACTTTGATGCCTAGATTATTATATACAACGTGTACATAGAAAAAACAACCCAATTTCCCTCCAATACTCAATAAACGTCTAAAATGTACAGCGTTTCATCTCTTTCTCTTTGCCGCTCGCCCTCCATCCCTCTCTCTCTGTCTCTGTCTCCAGCGAGGAGCGCGGTGTCAATAGAGGGCCCATCTGTTCCCATACATCAGGCCCTTCATTTCAGTTTATTAGCTGGGATAAATCATAAATATTTCATTATACATTACGGGCGGCTGTCGCAGGGACGGTGAATTTATCAGCGCTGCCCTCTCTTGCCACCCGCCACTGGAGCAATAAGCTTTCCAGTCTATTAAACAAGATTGATACAGTGTGTAAATTTAGATATTGGGAATTTCTTCACAGACCAGTGCTCTGCAGTGATAGGCTGGGGTGCGGAGGGGGGTTGAGAGGTGAAGGAGATGGAGAGAGTACATGTGAGAGATGAATCAGGGAGGTAGGGAATGTAGCTGGGTGTTTACAGCAGAAAGGGTGTATTTACACTCGCCCGGTTCCTCTTTAAAATAACCCCACCCGCCAAACGCAGGGTGTCGTTTGGTCACAGCGTCGTGGCTCTCTTGTCATGGAAATTATCCGGGAGAGTCAGAACGTGTTTGACATGGGTCTGAGAAGCGTTTATGAATGTTTTTGTCCTCTCTAGGAATCCAAACCCCTTTTTTCCCCCTTAATCAGTAATTTTGCCTTGTTTCCAGTAAAAATGTCTAAACGCCCTGTAAACAAGATACATTCACTTGAGCAGAATTGCAACATATTAAGAATTTTTTACAGAGAATATATTTTGAGTTTACTGTAGGCCAAATTACTTTCTGTGAAAACAAGAGCCTAAACTCAGTAACCAGAAAGTGTGAAGAAATCGGTTTTGAGAGGTGATGCCCACGGTTGTTTAGCGACGTGCCAATAAGTGTAACCCTGAAACTGAACAAACAAGGAAGATGATGCTTAAAGTGAACATGGACACAAACTGCCAAAATTTAATCCAATGATTTATTTACTGATTTAATTGTAAATAAAATTGTTTTTTAAAGCATTTAAGAATGCATTTAATTATTAATTTTTTTGTAATTTAATTAAAATATGGAGTGGTGGTGGTGTAGTGGGCTAAAGCACATAACTGTTAATCAGAAGGTTGCTGGTTCGATCCCCACAGCCACCACCATTGTGTCCTTGAGCAAGGCACTTAACTCCAGGTTGCTCCGGGGGGGATTGTCCCTGTAATAAGTGCACTGTAAGTCGCTTTGGATAAAAGCGTCTGCCAAATGCATAAATGTAAATGCAATTTGACCCTCCATATGAATTAAGTTCCTTTGCAAATATATATATTTTTTTAAACAAACAAAACTTTAGTGAGGTTTCTGCTTAAAACAAGGAGGGAAAAAAATTGCCAATGGGATAAAAAATGATTAAACATACAAAATGATATTTATAAAGGTAAAGCAGTCAATGGAAAGGAGGAGGCGAGAACTGGTTTGACGATACAAATAATAATAGTTTAATTTCAAACTCAAGAAAACACAAACACACACATGACGGACATGTCCGTAAACGATCTCTCTGTCCCGCACAATCCTCCGCAGTCGGCCTTTATCCCTCTCGGAGGCTTGATTAGCCTGATAAGGGACCGGGTGTGTATGACCACGACCCGGCCCCACCCTCCGTCCCCGGCACATTCCTCCCTCGTTCTCTCAGGCTGAGGAGCCCCCGGCATGATGTGCCTCTTGCCCCGTCTGCCGGCAGGTCATCCCCGTGTACCTGGACGAGGGAGGGGACAAGGGGAGGGAAACTGAAATAATTAAATAGGTGAGGGTACTTCCTGTAACAGTGTAGTACCCCCCCCCCCCAAATGAGAGGGAAAAGGCCAACGCGGAGCTGCAGTGGAAGAGAGATGAAAAAAAAAAACTTTCTCGCCAGTTCTCCGATACGGCGTAGCTTGTTCCTCGGCCACTCCTCCACCCTCTAACGGATGACAGCCGCGCCTCTCCGGGCGGATCGGAGGCACTCCTCCAGCCCCTGGCGGACGGAACGCCCTGCCGCGTTCTCGGGGAACAGAAGGGGTCTCCCCCGCCCCTAGCAGTGGTTCTCCCGCTCCAGGCGGTCGGCAGTGAGCCCCTCCCCGCTCGTGGTCGGCGGTCTCAGACCCCGGCGAGTTTCAGCGGCTGGTAGGGGACTCCTCCGCCCCTGCCAGCGGCCCTGACCGCTCCAGGCGGTCGGTTAGGAGCCCCTTCTCCCCTCGTGGTCGGCGGCCGGGCTCCTCGTCCCCCGGCAGATGGCCGCGGCTGCTCCGTTGGGGTGGACGGTAGTGGCGTCACTAATCCGAGGGATTACTCCCAAGGAGTAATCCCTCTTCCTTCCCGGGTTTCGGCACCAGTGTAAAGGGGTTCAATGGAAAGGAGGCGAGAACCAGCTTAACGATACAAATAATAGTTTAATTTCAAACAAAAGACAAACACACACATGACGGACATGCCCGAAATTCTCTCTCTCGCTCAAACCGTCTTCACCGGCCACCTTTATCCCTCGCTTGCCCCATCAGGCCGATTGGGGACCGGGCGTGCGACATTCAGCCCGGCCCCGCCCCCCTCCACACCACAGTAAAATTAAACAAAAATTCTCTCTAAACAAGTAATAATATTTTACATAATTTTGCTTCTCAAGTTCTCACTCAAAACACATTTCAGTCTGTTTGTAAAATTTATGCATAAGTAATTTTTTAACAAATTCTATATATTATTAATTAAGCACAATGTGAAGTATTTAAATAAATTACATGTTTGTGCTTAATTCATAATAATGTAGATTACTTAAAGATTTCTCATTTCAGTTTGATGGAATTTTGTCACAATTTAAATGTGTAAATATTAAAATAAATGTATAAAAAAAAATATTGTAAATATATCTTTTTTTATTAAGGCTGTTTATACATATACAGGAAGACAAAAGCACTAAAGCAATTAAAGGTCACAGATATATATATTTTTAGAACCTCCTAATACACATGTTATTCCTAAGTCATCTTTTATCATAACAACATTGCTCCACCTCTGAAATGACTTTTGTTTTCGGCGGTCTGATTAGTCCCCAAGGCTCACTTAAGTCTTAAGTTTCAACCAAAATTGAAATGCAAATTTTGGTTTAGAACACCTTTTTACGATCAAGTAAATTCTCAATGGGTAAAATCAAGTCCAATACGACTTTTTAAAAATATTCTGTTTCACTGTTGACCTAAAACCCTCAGGTCAGTGGTCTTCTTCAATTAAAAACAGGATATAGAAGTTTAATGTTAATGTGTAGACATGAACGCAGCAGCAGTAATGGCATTAGTCTACTGCAGTCATGGTGGATGGCGATACGGCCCAGCAGCTTTCCTAATTAAAATGATAAGAAGCTTTATTATGTGAGTTTTTTCCCCCTCTGTCTGTCTGATGTGTTTAAAGGAACACAGCCATGTTGCACGCTAAACAAGGACGAACACATGATGCAATGAAGAGAAAGCATCCAACAGACAACTCATGCATTCAAAGCAAAGTCATCCTTCACACTACATGCCGATATTGCAGTATACGTACTGTATATCCTCATGCTTACACAAACACATTTGCGCTGCTCCAAGATCTCACAAGTTGCCTATCTAGACAGCATTTTAAGCCATCATAGGTGCTGTCATGAAACGAAGGCTCTTCCAAATGGGAAGCTAATATAAGACACCTATTTATAGCTATTTCTGTAATGTATTTCTGTGCTTTTTATAGTATTGCATTGTTTGCTATGCAACATGCTAATGTCAAATTCTTGACATTCGTGCATCGAGTTTCCCTTGCGGCATGATATATGTATGGCATGCAGCGTTGCTGTAGCGCGTTCCATATCATTCACTAATGAGGTTCTGTTTTAGTTAGGATGCAAAGTCACTTTTCACACTGAACACATTTTTGCGTCTGTCCGCACTGTTATTCAATTGTTCAAACATTTACATTTATGCATTTGGCAGATGCTTTTATCCAAAGCGACTTACAGTGCACTTATTACAGGGACAATCCCCCCCGGAGCAACCTGGAGTTAAGTGTCTTGCTCAAGGACACAATGGTGGTGGCTGTGGAGATTGAACCAGCGACCTTCTGATTACCAGTTATGTGCTTTAGACCACTACGCCAACACCACTCCATGGACTCCATGGATTCTTTGACTGTTACGCTGTCTCGCAAGGGAGCAATGTGTTTTTTTTAGACACTGATAAGTTAAATATACGTGCGACCCAGCATGGGTATTACAAATGGATCTACAAAATCCTCAGGTAGTGACACATTTTCAAAGCATTTTCAAGACAATTAGAAAATAATAGAATAGAATTGTAACATAGTTCAATGGAAAGGAGGAGGCGGGAACTAGCTTGTCAATATAAATAATATTTTAATAATAAACTTAAAAAAAAGACAAAACACTCACATGACGGACATATCCGTAAACTATCTCTCTCTCGTCGCACCACCGTCTGCCATCGGCCTTTATCCCTCTTGGAGGCTTAATTAATTCTCGGCGACTCGTGGGGAAACTCCTTCGCCCCTGGCAGTGGCCCCTACCGCTCCAGGCGGTCGGGGAGACACTTCTCTCCTCCCTTCGTGGACGGTGGTCTTCCTTCGACCCCTCTGCGTTTCTGGGGGATGGCAGGGCTATCCTCCGCCCCTGGCAACGGCTCCATCGCTCCAGGCGGTCGGGGAGTCCGGGCCCCACTCGCCTCGCAGACGGCGGCCGTTCACCGCGTCCGGGCGGTCGGGCTACTCCCTCCCCCGGCGGATGGCAGCGACGCTCCTCCGGGTGGACAGCAGTGTCGAGGACTCCGCGACGGGCATCCCTCCTTCTTCCCAGATTTCGGCACCAGTGTAGCGTAATTTTATGGAAAGGAGGAGGCGAGAACCGGCTTGTCAATATAAATAATATTTTAATAATAAACTTAAACAAAAGACAAAACACACACATCTTTCTCTCATCGCACCACCGTCTGTCATCGGCCTTTATCCCTCTCGGAGGCTTAATTAGCCTGATAAGGGACCGGGTGTGTATAATCACAACCCGGCCCTGCCACAAGAATATATTGTGTTATCATTTATTTTTTGTTTAACTAATGATAGAATGATACTACCATCCTGAAACTTTATGTGACTCAACTGTAAAAGACATAATGAGCTACACACAAGGAGCACATATGTATTTTCTCAGGGACTTGTTGAGTCTAAATCAGGTCTGGACTGGGAAGAGAAATCGGGCTGCGATTTTGCATGGCAACTGTCCCAAAACTTGTTGTTCGCTGTCCTTTTCTGCATATCGTGGCGCCGTTTTGTGGTCCGTTCTGCATAACACGGCGGCTCATTTTAGCTTATCGCGACCCATTCGGACCCTCGGTTCTCCCGATGGCCAGTCCGCCCCTGATCGGCCCCAAAGAGCGTCGGCCCACTGGGAAAATGCCTGGTATGCCAGATTACCAGTCCGCCCCTGATCGGCCCCAAAGAGCGTTGGCCCACTGGGAAAATGCCTGGTATGCCAGATTACCAGTCCAGCCCTGGTCTAAATAGACGTACAACTTTTTAATAATTTCAGTGGTACACCTAAATGCAACAGCCAAATCATACTGTTCATGTGTTACACTTGCTATAGTTTACTTCCACATGGCTTCTTTGTCAAATAACATTGACTAAAGCTCCACCTTGGGGAACAAATAGCATGTGCAGCCTGTTTGTGTACATGCATACAGGATACTGATGGTTTACCGTTGTTGCCCAGAAAATCAACATGATATAACACTTATTTGCGTCACTATTTTTAAACTGTGTCACTAACCACCCTACACCTTTGGTAATTAATCAATGAACAGGTGGGGGCATAACTCTGGATGAGGTAGAGGAGGTGGAATGAGATCCCGGGTCACTAATGATGCACTTATTAGCAACCAAGACATGCATTTAATAGTAAAGCGCAAGGATGCATTCGAAATCCACGGCACCTTGGAAGGCAGCCTGTAGACAGTAGAAAGCACGATAGCTAACTAAGTTTTGGAACAGAACTATAGTTACAGTTATAGTATAGTAGATATGAGTAAATGTGCCAACAAACACACCTTTGACAGCTTCTGGCAACACTTATAAATCTAAAATATTAATAGGCTGTTTTGCTGGGAGCTCAGTGTGTAAACAAATATAACACACACGCACACTCTTGCATGGGAGTCTGAAAGGGAGTTGACAGCTCTGGAAAGGGCAGTGTGACAAGGGCCATGTTTGACGTCCAGCACACTTACACATCAGTGAACAAACACAGCGCTATGACAGGCTGTGAGGTCCACGGCACCTCCTGAACGCCTGTGTGAATGACTCTATATTCACTGACAGTCATGAAAACAAAACAGGGGAAGAACACGGTCTTTGTTCTTAAAAACACACAGTGTGTTTAAGTGCGTGTTTTTAGACATTACACATTGACTGGCATTGTGATTCTGGGGTGGACTTCTGTCAATATTTCTAAAGTGAAATAAAGAAAAAGAGACTTTATTTAATAGTAAATAATTATATACACAGTATGTTACTGTCCAGCTCGACCCGCTCCGAATGGAATTCAAACCGGCGTCTCCGTTGTGGGAGGCGGTAGGCCCGTCACGATAACTACTTTTGTTGGACGATAGATTGTCCTAGAAATATTTGCGATATATGATATTATTGTCATTTTAAGACAATTTTATTCCACTTATATAATTGATAATATAATAGCATAATAATGTACACCCTCTCAAAGAGCAATTCATTTTTAATTCTTTTAATTTCAATCTGCGCATCTTATGCGTGTCTTGTTGAGCGCGTTACCGCGGATACATAACGTGTGTGGAGGCTTCATGCTATTCTCCGTGGCATCCACGCACAACTCACCTGGTGCCCCACCAAGAGCGAACCACATTATAGTGACCACCAGGAGGTTACCCCATGTGACTCTAACCTGCACGTCCTGATTTTGCCAAGTGGTTGTTGTCCTGAGACCAACATTGTGTATGATAGCCCTGGGACAACAACTGCCTCAGCCAATCAAAGTTTGTGAGCCCTGCTCCCTTCCCTAGCAACTAGGCCAATTTGGTTGCTTAGGAAACCTGGCTGGAGTCACTCAGCATGCCCTGGATTCAAACTCAAGACTCCAGGTGTGGTAGTCAGCGTCTTTACTCGCTGAGCTACCCAGACCCTATCATTATTGTTGAATTTCACATCTTCAGCAAAATCATTGCGATGATATTGTGGGTATTCAATGTATCGCCCAGCCCTAGTTAGTTGTATTGCCACTTTTCGTTGCCACTGTTTTCAAACAAAGCTGACATACCGGCTCGTTCATGTTAATAGGCTCCCCTCTCTCATTTGGCTTTAGCCAAAATGTTCCCACAACGGAGCTGTGAAATGCGGCTTTGAAACCAAGTGCATTTGGACTTATTCTTCCAAACGTTCTGGCTGGAATTATGCAGTCATCGGGAAAACACCAACATAATCATCACCTGTCACTGTCCGCTATGTGTTTGTGGAGCTGCCTGTGCCCCGCCTCCGACACAGAGAGCAGACAAGAGACTGAAGCAGCGCGACTGGCTAAAATGTTGATGACATTCATTCTTATGTAAACAAACACGCATGTAAACACAATGGGCAATATCGAGGTCAGCAAAAATTGTCCATATATCGTACTATAAGTCGATAACGTAATAATTGTGACAGCGCAACCTTATAGTAATGTGGAACTGAAATATGTTTGTGAAGAGGATGAGGGTGTTTCTGGGCCATGATGGAGCATGGCCTGCGCTGAATCAGCTGATCAGCGGGAGAGCGAGATAAAAGGCAGCCGGAGACGCCAATTCGAGAGAGATGTACATGGCCGCGTCTGTGTCCTTATGTTTTATGTTGTTTAATTTTATTTATATCATTAAAGTTTATGTTTACTGTTCAGCTGGTTCCTGCCTCCTCCTTGCCCATCCTTGAACTGTTACAGTGGTGCCGAAACCTGGGAGTGAGGAGGGATGCGCTGTCTCGGAGTCCTCGCTGCTGCCATCCGCCAGGGGAGCAGCCACTGCCGTCTGCCTAGGAACGGAGGGGTCGCTGCCGGCCGCCAAAAGCCGGAGTAACCACGGCCATCTACAGAGAAGGGGAGGAGCAGTTCCGTCCGCCTGTTCAGCTGGTTCCCGCCTTCTCCTTGCACATCCTTGTTACACCGTTATACGTCAATGTAGCTATCTAGTTTTAATATAGTCCTTTATTTCATTTAAAAAAAAAAACCTTCTTAGAGAAGTTATTATCTTTGGTACATGTATTTAAACTCATAATTGCTTTCAGCACCTGTTTTATACTGAGCAAAGATTTGTGCTACAACCACAAATGCTCCATGAATGAGCTGATGGACAGCATCTAAAGTGTTGTTTATATGCCTCCTTCAATATGAGCTGCATTTTTGAGTTGAAGCTGAACTGAGCATGATGGAAAGAGTTACAGTAAACACTCTCAGCTACATGATTATTAATGCATGTGTGTTAAAGCATTACAACAGCTTCAGCTCTACAGAGAGGCTAATGAGGACGAATTACATACAAGCACTGACAAAACACACAGCTCAGATGACATTTATCTTCCTTAACTTCTTTTTGTCATCAGCGGCTTCTAATTTGCATACTTTTGCTACATGCACTAGAAGAAAATACTTCGCCTGTGATGGTAAAGTGCATTAGTTTAAAGGATTGTTCCGGGTTCGATACAAATTAAGCCCAATTATCAGCATTAGTGGCATAATGTTGATTTACACAAAAAATGCTTTTGACTCGTCCCTCGTTTATTTAAAAAGTAAAAATAGTGGCTACAGTATGGCACTTACAATGGGAGTGAATGGGACCAGTCCATAAACATTAAAATTCACACTGTTTCAGAAGTTTAGTCATGAGACATAAACATATATGATGTTATATCCAATATTAAAACTTAATTGCCATGACAACAAACCCCTGCAATCCCAGTATTGGATACAATGTTACACAGGTAAGGTTAGTAACCAGTAAACACACTAAAATGATGTTAACATGTATAATGTTTATGTGTAATGGCTACACTTCTGAAACAGTGCGTATTTGAATGTTTATGGACTGGCCTCGTTCAACATTGTAAGTGCCATACTATAACCGCTTATTTTTTTAATAATTGCGGGACAAGCTTTTCTTTGGGCTGTAGGATATATTAGGCCAAAACAATCCAATGGAAATAGTATACCATCCAATCAACGTTCACATACTGTTTTTAACATACTATAATTTGGGATGCAATAATTCTAATCTTGCACATTATGCCAGTTGGGATGCAGCTATAGTATTATTTTGGTAATTAATACCCAAGCGAGTGCATTACACTTGGTTGAGTGGTCTAATTAATCTAATATGATGCAATGAGCGGGGGCAGAATTGCTTTATGATAAAAGCACTGATTGGACAGCGTGTATCTGATAAAGATTAAAAACCTCCATGATGTTCTAACAACATTCATCTGTAACATCCGAAAGCACAGTAAACAGCTTATCAGACACTCCTTGAGGATTGTTAAAGGGATAGTTCACCCAAAAATGTAAATGATCTCATCCCTTTATCACCCTCATGGCATCCCAGATTTGTATGACTTCTTTTCTTCAGCAGAACACAAATGAAGATTTTTAGAAGAATATCTCAGCTCTGTAGGTCCATACAATGCAAGTGAATGGTGACCAGAACTCAGAAGTTCCAAAAAGGACACAAAGGCAGCATAAAAGTAATCAGTGGTTAAATTGATGACTTCGGAAGCAATATCAAAAGTGTGGGTGAGAAACAGTTCAATATTAAAGTCCTTTTTTCCTGTAAATCTACACTTTCACTTTCATATACTGGTTTGGAAGTGACTTTCACTTTCACATTCAGCGAGCTACTGGTTGGGGGTGGTCAAAGGTAAAGATTTAGAGTAAAGTAAGTGGCGGGAGAGACGACTCTCCAATATTTTTTATTTGGACTGCAGTACTCATTTTAAACGCTTGATGTCAATGTTACATATTGCTCCTTTAAAGGAATATTCCGGGTTCAAAACAAGTTCAAGCTCAATCGACAGCATTTGTGGCATCATTTTTTTCTTTATAACAAGCAGAAATGGAGGTTACAGTGAGGCACTTACAACAATAGAAGTGAATGGGGGCCAATTCTTGGGGGGTTTTAAACTAATGCTGTCAATTGAGCTTCAATTGTACTGAATCTGGAACATTCTTTTATCACAGTGTCTTAAAAATGCAGGGGTCCTTTGCGAGACGCAGATGAAACAGTGAGATGCGGTGCAACAGATGTCTGTCCGCCTTGTGTTTATATAGGAAAACTATGGAAAAATAGAGCAGATGCGCACAAAAACACATTTATTGTGAACAGCCCCTTACACCTTGTCCTAACCAGACAAGACGTGATAAGATTCCAGCGACACTCCATCTGTCTGTCCACACCAGGCGTGACATGACACCATGATATTAATACACTAAAATGAGGATAATTGACAATAAAATGTAGAAAACAGAGCAATTACAGACGAAACATTCTGTTTATTGAGTGCAACTAATTTTCTCACATAAGCTCCATATGTGTGTCTGTCTCCCTCATGTTTTCCTAAGGACTCTTATTTTGAAATATTAAATCAAATCACTCAAAAAAGGTGTGAGGGTTAGGTTTAGGGGAGAACATCTATAGTTTGTACAGTATAAAAACCATTATATCTATGTAAATTCCCCATAAAACATCAAAACACAACGTGTGTGTGTGTGTGTGTGTGTGTGTGTGATGATGGAGACCTAAGTCTGAAAAGAGCGGCCAAAGATTTCACAACAACAGTGTGACAGAACAAGAGAATGATAAGAAATAAAATAGAGCAAAAGACTAAGAGAGGTACACACAAAGGTATGCATGAAAATCAATGGGAAGAAAGGAGCATGTGGACTGGCAGAAAGTGAGCGCTCAAGAGAGGTGACAGATGATCTATAGAGGTGCCAGTCACAGTCAGCAGCCACACTTACACTATTAAAGACACAGTCGGGCAGACATGGGGACGCATTGATCCCCCACCCCATCTATCTCTCACACATACAGAGTGTGATGATGAAATAGACAGAAAGGGTGTGAGGGGTGAGGGGTGAGCAGGTGAGGAATGGAGTGCAACATTCAGCAAACTCAGGAAGAAGAGAGAAAAAAGGGGCATGCCACTTTTAGGTAGCAGATAATGAGAATAAGGGAGTTCTTAAAGTAGCAGTTCTGTAATGATTTACTCACCCTTATGTAGTTCCAAACCAATGTGACTTACTTTCTTCTGTGGAACACAAAAGGAGATGTTAGGAAGAATGACAGCCTCAGTCCCCATTCACTTTCAATGCATCTTTTTACAATACAATGTAAAAGTGCATGAAAATGAACATTCTGCCATCTATTTTGTGTTTCACAAAAGAAAGAAATTCATATAGGTGAGGGTGAGTAAATGATGACAGAATTATCAATACAGTACAGCACATGATTTCAGGACAGTTCGTGTGTTGTGCAGGGCTGGTGCAAAGTTTAAAACGAGTGAAACTGATTCTGCATCTAGAGTCGTCGAATTGTACGACACAACACTAAAGGCATTGCATGACATTCAGAGAATAATTATATTATAAACACAAGACATTTTATGCAAATTGATAAATAGCAAAAATTTAATTGACGCTTTTTTAATTATCTCATCATTTACTCACCTGCAGGGCTGGACCGGTTATCTGGCATACCGGGCATTTTCCCGGTGGGCCGACACACTTTAGGGCCGTTCAGGGGTGGACTGACCAACGGGAGAACTGAGCGGGCTGGTGGGTCGGCCGCGAAACGGACCTAACGGGCTGCGATAAGTTAAAATGAATAAAACTTTTGGGACGTTGCTATGTAAAATTCCAGCCCGATTTCACTTCCCAGTCCAGCCCTGCTCACCTGTGTGCTATCCCAGAGGTGTATAACTTTCCATGTCTTCAGAAGTGATATGATAGGTGTGGGTGAGAAACAATTTAATTCAATATTTAATTCTTTTTTTTGCAAGCAATTCTTCTCCCTGCCCAGTAGGGGGTGGTGGGCATGAAGAATGTGATTCACCAAAAACACAAGAATAATAATGTGAAAGTTAAAGTGGAGATTGACTGAGCAGGGAGGAGAATTTAAAGTAAAAAAAGGACTTAAATATGGATCTGTTTCTCACACACCTAGCATATCTTTAAGAGAGTAGGAACATTTCTTGCACACTGTAAAGGGATCAATGGAAAGGAGGAGGCGAGAACCGGCTTTTCAATATAAATGATGGTTTAATGATAAACTTAAAAGACAACATAAACACACACGATGGACATGTCCGTAAAAGATCTCTCTCTCCCGCACGATCCTCTGCAGTTGACCATTAAAAAGGTATCAACAAACGGGTTTGTCGCTTTAGCTGTCGATCAGACAGACTCTTCCTGTCTACGTGCCCAGTTCTTGCACAGAATAAGCTGCAATGTTGACCAGATGTTACTGATTCTGCCTACAAAAGACTATTATGCACGAAGAGTCAAATTTCTAATAAATAAGAGGCAGTTAACTGGTTCAGAAACTGTTCTGTCCATGAACGCATACCACAAGCATAATAATAAGACACACACACACACACACACACACACACACACACACACACACACACTGGTTTGCTCTGAGCTGATTGCTCTCTCTCTTATAATGGGATGGTGGTGTGTAATGGAGTGTGACAGAAGCGTGGAGCACACTGCAACTCTGTCCTTCCTACCACCTCTCTCTCATTCTCTCATAAAACTGCTCTCTTTTTCTCAAAATGTTTTATTTGCCCTTTTCTTCTATTAAAGGCATAATTCACACAAAAGTAAAAAAATAAATAAATAAAATAGAGCTGTTGATTTCACACGTTAATTAATTATACAAAACATTAACTCAATTAATCATGTCCCCAGACCGTAATAAAGAATATTTCTATGCAGTAATTCAAGCTTTTCAGCAGGGGGCAGTAAGCGCATCTCCGGCTGTATAGGAAGCACGCAGCTGCACAGACAACAAACCCCACTCAGGCTTGCTTAACACTAGCGACAGTACAAGATGAGAAGGCGTTATAACGTTTAAACACAGCCGGACGGAGTGCAGCACTGAATGCAGGGATCTCGAGTTTCAAACAAAGACCTAAAAACACTGTGATTACGATATGACGCAACCAAAGTGAGACGCTACAGAAGCGTCCATCTGATGCATGTGTACATTGACACATCCTTAGAAAATCCCATCTAATAAATCTATCTCGGACAGATTGATTAATTTAATTGCAAAATTGATTGTTGTGGACTGTAGACCAATGATGGGCTTATGTTCGATAATATGGAAATAAAATATTTATTGCCTTCTAAAGCCAATTTTATTGTCTTGTCAATGCTTTACTCGTCTGCCGCAGTAATGTAATGCAATGTAATTATTGTAATTATATTAATATTATATATGGTATTTGAAATGTAATTATTGGATCATTACATACTGAATTGTTCTTATTTTGGGGGCTTTCTCTGCATATATATATATCAAAATTGAAATCGATTGACAGCCCTAAAATGAATCTGCCGTTATTTACTCGACCTCATGTTGTATTAGTTTATTTCTTCTGTGGGACACAAAAGGAGAAATTGAGCAGAAGTCTCACGCTGCTCTTGTTCATCCAATAAAAGCATGCATTCAGTGACAAGTGGCTTTCAAGCTCTAATTAGGATAAAAAAAGCAACAAAAACAGTTATTTTCCCACTATAATAACTGAAAATGAAAATGAGGCTTCAGATAAGAAGGAATGTTGCACACAAGAGGTATTGACTACTTTTACGGTGCTCTTTATGGTCATTATTTACTTTAATTGTATGGAGAAGAGCAACTTCATCATTTGAAGTCATGTGGGGTGGGAACGACATGAGGGTGAGTGAATAATGCAAATGTTACATTTTGGATGTCCCAATCCGTGAGTTTTGTGCCTGTTTTACATAGTAGCAAACGTTCCTAGTCGCCATCATTCACTGTGTGTGTAGTAACAGGACATGTGTTTACTACAGTATATGTGATGTGTGAAAGAACAGGACCAGTTTTAAACCAGCAGTCATCAGTGAAGACGTCTGCAGTCTCCTGAGGTTTGTTGAGGTATTACTGAAAGACTGAAGACCCTCGAACCATTAGCTCACCCTCCTTCCTTTCTAAACCAGACTTCACCTCAGAACACAAAAACATACAGGTCCAGAAACTCTAGATGGAGCAAAATGAATGCCTTAATTACTATTAGAGTTGGACCGATGGTGGATTTTGCCGATACCGATCTCTAAGGTGGCGGAAAAGAAAAATCACAATGATTTTTTTAGTCTTTCCTTTTTATAATGGGCAGACATAGAGGCTAATAAAGTCCAAAATGAATAAAATCCCAGATGCAGTTTATAACGTGGGACTTATAACTATAAACAAGCCCAAATTTGTATGTTGTTGTGTGACTCTTATTTTGAAATCGCAGAGACTCTATGTTCTAAGATTAAGTATTGACCAAATTAAGGTCTTTATGGCCTATACTGTATATTCAACCAGTGAAGGGTATGTACATACAAACATCCAGTATATATACATTTATACAGCAGTTAGTTCTGTTCTTAAAATCGGATTGGTCGTGAGACGTTCCATGAGTACTGATGTCTCACAGCATCAGCACTCGGACGCTTCACTGTTTGTATCATTCCGCTTGTGTTCGTGCTGTTCTAAGCTAAAGTGTAAAAGCAGCGCAGATGTGTGTCTTTTTATTTTCCCTGTTACATTGTAGGTTTTATTCAGCAGGTGTCGATAAAAGACCATTTTTATGTTGTCACGACCCAGTAAAGTTTGACGTGCACCAAGTCAGCGCACGTCAGTCAGCGATCATTTTCATTTTCTCTCTCTCCATGATCTCGCGGATTACTACTACCTCACATCTGGGAACAGCTTCAGTATTACGGTTTATCACAGCTGAGAGACACATTAGATGGAGTAATCACACATACTCAGGTTTCCGCATTGTATGGAGATGTAATCAACATGGTGGAGGAGAGAACAGTTTCTAGTGAATGACCCTTGTGCACCAGCTACCGCAAAACCTAGTGGGGATCCCGCTCGGAGAGCTATTTTTACACCGAGAAAATAGGATGTAGTTGACCAAAATTCCCACTATCTTCATCAAGCTGAGTAATACTACACTACTGCTTGGACATTGCGACAGGTAATCGCACATGCACAATCTGGTCAATATTGTCAATGATGAAAGATTAAGAGACAGTAAGTCCCCACATTGTTGTTTTTATTTCACCACTAGAGGCCACTGTTTTACTGAAGAGCCAAAACTTTCTAATGAAACTGTAGAATGGTCCACCGCTGGCTACGGAGGAACACGAAGGCAGCTTTGTGTTCCTCCATAGAGAGTGGTGGACATCAGAGACTCTAGTCTGAGAAATAGACACCTCACATGTCCTCCGCTGACAGCTTCATTGAATTCTACCCGCTAAACACGAGTTTCATGTACAACAGTAAAGAGAAGACTCAGGGGTGCAGGCTTATGGGAAGCATTGCAAAGAAAAAGCCACTTTTGAAACAGAAGTTTCAAGAAGTTTCAAGAGTTAGAGTGGGCAAAGAAACACAGACATTGGACAACAGATAATTGGAAAAGAGTGTTACGGATCTTAGGAAGCGTGGGGTGAAATGTCACCTGAGTGTCCGGACAAACTGACAGCTAAAATGCCAAAAATCTAAAGATTACTATCAGTAAAGATTGTTGCTGATAATCGATAGTTCCAAAAAGTAACGACCAACACCGTTATATTGGTCTACCTCTAATTACTATATATAGTAAAAGAAAAACAGAGTTCACAAAGTACCTGGGTGTCTTTGCTGTAGCTCTCGGCGAAGACGTTATCAGCGCCACGATTGACATCATAACACGCACTTCCACACCTGGCAGGGGCACTCCAACAGAACCTAGTAAAAACAAATGAAAATGGTCCAAAATGAAATCTCACCACGCTCCAGATGTGAGTAGAAATAGTCCATCATGTAAATAAAATGAGTTAACAGGCCCTTTTAAGGAATCGCAATCTAAAAAATGGTATCAAATTTCAATATGAGAACGTCAGTCTGGCCCTCACTGAACTAAACAAATCAAATCAAGTCAAAAAGACAGTCGGTCCACTAAAGAAATGCTCAGTCACGGTTCTTCGAACATTTACTGTATAGTAACGTGTGTCGTGAGGTGTAGAAATGGTTGGCAGAGGGAGTTTGCATGTGAGTTTGACAATGACTTGTGTGAAAATATTTATTACAAGTGTTATTAATATGTCCCGTAATAACATAATTGAGCAAAATAACCTGCTCTATAACTCTGAGTCCCTTTGACACATTTTCAGTTAAATTAAAGACTAAAAAGACAAATATATAAAAGATGGCTAACACTTTACAATACGATTCTATATGTTAACATTAGTTAATGCATTAGGCATCACAAACTAACCATGGACAATGTTTTTTTTCACTCCGTTTATTAATATTGTTTAATATAAATGTATCAAAACACTATTGCTCATAGTTTGATCATGTTAGTTCGCTAATGTTAGCATATGCAACTTTTAATATAAAAAGGTGTTTTAGGATGTGTGCAAATTAACATTGACCAACATTAAAAAAAATGATCTCACACCAATGGTTTAGAGTAGAAACATGATAATTTTACCATTAGAAAGCAGCAACTTTCCTTTTTACTTTAGTGCATAAAACTAAAAATGTGTTTCTGTGTCAAAGTGACTTAAAATTATGCAGGTCATTTTAATAAATGGAAGCGCAGCGTAGTTCTAGCGGGAAGACTAGCAGCTGTACATCATCACATCATTAGCTGGGTAACTCCTAGCCAATCGCATGTAAGTCATTGCTTTATAATCTGCTCACAATCTATCACATTGCTGTTTCAGTGTGCTAACACGGCAACCTCCACCACCCCACCACCACCAGTTGAGCCCTGTCCCACACGGGGGTAGGCTCCTCGCCCCTGCCTCCTATCTCCGGCAGGACATGACGGTTCCGGGTACAACTCCCTCGGACCGCCGTACGGGGCCTACGCCAAAGTGAGAGACATTACTTCCTGTTTTACATTTATCAAATAAATGGTATCTTAAACTTCACTCAAGCCTGCGTGTCTTCCTGATAGAAATAAAATGTACCTGACCCATGATAAATATCTTACATTCTTACAGTGCGATTTAAGCAAAACTCTAAAGAAAGTTAACAGCCAACTGGTCAGTAAAGGTATTTTATTTTCTCGCCAAAGCAAATTTGAACTCACATTTGTTGCTAGGCAAATGTAACTTTGTATGTTGGGAGGAATGTTACAGTATCTCAGATATGATTTATATACTGCCGACAGTGCAAACTAGCTATAGCAGATATACATCAGAAATAAGATGTCTTACTCCTGCTACACACATGTGGGAAGTCTGAGCATTAGGGGCTTCAATGTGAATATAAATGACACAGGAGCCCACTGGGATATGAGGATGTGTGTGTGTGTGTATATACTGGAATGTGGTTGTCGGTGTGGCAGTATTCCTGTCACAAACTGAGAAGAGGACACAATAGCACTCGGTCTGCTTAGAGAAGCCATTATCAAGCCAGCAGTGCCTCTGCCCATCACAAGCCCTCATTAAAACAGAGGACACACACACGTGCACGCGCACACACACACACACACACACACACACACACACACACACACACACACACACACACACACTCATGTTTAATTCAAAACATCTTGCACGGCAGTCCACAATGTGCCACCACTGGGAGTGGCTGCACCTACTTTTAAAACAAAACATAGAGAGACGGAGAGAAAATTCTGTTCAATATTTCTACAATTGGCACATTTAGTTTTGTTTTTCATCGCTAGTTATTTTCTTTACGTATTTAACAAGATTTCAAAGTGATTTCTGAGAATGTGAGTGGTGTCAAATAAAGTCTATGAGATTTCCCATAAGCCAGATGAAAGATGCGAGTGTGATCAATTAGAAAAGAAACAGCACACCACCACAACAAGAAACATGATTTGAGGTACCATTCATGCCCGTAGCACAAACCGTGTGGGGCAAGTAACATGCAGAAGTATAATATATAATTTAGGAGTTTGTTCAAATCTCTAATTCTTAGTAATATCGATATTTGTCTTAGCAAACACTAATTACTTACACTTAACAAATCACGAATTAATGCTACTTAAATTATTACTTTTCTTTAAATTTGTTAATGCAATAATTCATTTGTAATATTTTTCAATTAAATTATCTAAATATTTTTAATTTTTTAATTTAATTGATATGTTTATTAAAAATGTTAATGTATTCTCATTTTACTTTATTTCATTTATTTATATAATTTTTTGTTAATATAACTTTGTGTAATATTTATCCATTTGAACTATTTACATTTTTTTTATTTGTCTTATTTTGTAACTTTTTGACTGTATCTATGCTGTAAATGCTTCGCCAATTCAAATGTTTATTTATTTGTTTATTTTTTGTCTTGCTAGTAAAGCACTCTAGCTGAAATTGAGAGACCAGAGAGGAGAGAGAGAGAGAGAGAGAGAGAGAGAGAGAGAGAGAGAGAGAGAGAGAGAGAGAGAGAGAGAGAGAGAGAGAGATTCAAGTTGAGAAAACGGATTTTGAACAAGAACAGTTATTGATCTGCGATTGACTAAAGGAGTGAGAGATGCAAAGGTGTGAAGAGGTGTGAAGATGTAATAAAAAGAGTGATGAAAAGAAAGAAAGACTTTTGGGAGTCCATTGCTTCAGGACCTCTCATATAAAATAACTATAAATATCTATATGTAAGAATTAGCATCATCATATACATCATCTTCATCAAAAGAAAATGTGATTTTAGTGTGATTTCTTTTAAAGTATATCATGCCATGAAATAATATCTTTATTCTATGAAGGCCTAAAGGTCACCTGTTTTTACTTTCATAATGTGACACATTTCAGAGTTAAACAGGATATTCATTGAGGAAAAAAATTGAGAGCAGGAATTGATTTCATCCATTGGGAAATAAAAAATAAACGAGATTTAGGATGCCAGACGTAAATGAAGAGCTGGTTTCAAATAGCCTAATATTACGATTTTTTAAATTTTTTTTAAATAACGTACACTGATTAATCATGCACATTATGGTCAGAAATGTACATTTAAAAGGACAAATCCATGTTGACTTTAAATGAAGTATTTGTGGTGGTGGTGTAGTGGGCTAAAGCATATAACTGGTCATCAGAAGGTTGCTGGTTCGATCCCCACAGCCACCACCATTGTATCCTTGAGCAAGGCACTTAACTCCAGGTTGCTCCGGGGGGGGGGGGATTGTCCCTGTAATAAGTGCACTGTAAGTCGCTTTGGATAAAAGCATCTGCCAAATGCATAAATATAAATGTAAGTAATAATAAAAATTTTAAAATAAATTACAACATAAATTGAAAAGATAATAAGGCGCTCTCAATGTAATTTTTTATACACCAAGCCAATCAATGCTCTCTTTATCCTATTCCCTTATCAAAGAATAATGTTGAACAACTAAAACAACTTCCAGGTTTTGAGTTCTCTTTAATGAACACAAGTAGGTGCAAAAATATTACAATCGTATTTAACTAGATACTGTAGATAATGAGTGACCTAATCAGGTTTATGCTTTTAATTCATTTAAATCAAGAATTGCACGATCTTCAGAATTGATTTCACCCCAGCTGCCCCTAAACTGAAAATATCCATTGGAAAAACATCATCAAATCCTCAACATTTCTTCTGGACACTTTTGATCTATGCTTGAAGTCTAAGAACATCAAAACGTTGCTACAACGGAGATAAAACAGAGATCTGGTTCACGCCACACTGCAACTCTTTTACATGTAAGATCAGATGCATCATAATTCATGAGCATCGTTTCCTGTGATCACAGACAACACTGGGACTGATTCTGACTGACTTTAACCTACTTCTAAGTGTGACAGGCCTCACACTGCTCTCTCACGAGGCTGAGAAAGAAATGCTAATAGTGGCAAACTTCTCTTAATCCTCACTTCTGCTCTGCGCATTAACTTCAGCCCATCGCACATTTTGAACCCACTACTAATAAAACAATACATTGCTCAAGCGGCCCCTGAGAGTCGCCTTAGCACGTTCGCTCACGAGACGCATGTCAAAAGGCAATCAAAACAATGCTCAAAACAAGCTAGAAGTGCTTTGATATTGACACTTGTACAAGACAAGACCGAGAAAGACCCCCAGAGGATTTCTCAGAAGATAAATCACATGTAAACAACAAACTGCAGACGAAAAGACAAACAAACGACTTTAGAATGAGAGTTTGATCTGTGATAACTCTCCATCTTGAGCCATCTGAAGAAAACTAAAACACGAAAACAAAAGCTACGCTGGTACAAAGATCAAACATTAAAGTATAAACATCCATACGAGAAACAGTAACTAAGGCAAGGGTCTGGAAGAATATACCGCAGTATTAAAGCACGCATCATAAGTATGGATCCTAACAGTGCATTGTATTCCCGCTACTAAAAGTTGCACATTCAAGCAATATACAGATTACAAAGTTGTTACTTCTGTGAAATCATATTAAATTATAATATATTATAATATATTATATATTGCAGGTATGCGTGGCCCTTTAAATGGATTTGATGGTGCCATGCCAATTTCAATTTCAGGAGCCGTAACGCTCCAGCAGTATGTGACCTGTGACATCCGCCCAACGTTCCAGAACCGGCTGCGGAAGACCAGCAGAACCAGGCAACATCAACCTCAAGAAAGAGAGAATTAGCCATCATTTCATTGTCTACATTTTGTTATTTATGTTGGGAATTACGAAACAAAGGATTTTGAACAAAGGTTTGGGTACTTGCTGACCCTATGCAAAGAAGCCTTTGTGAAAGTATATTGACAGAGCTAAATAAAGATTTAAAGGGAATAATTCACCCAAAAATACAAATTCTCTCATCATTTACTCATCCTCATACCATCCAAGATATGCATGACTTTCTTTCTTCATCAGAACACATATAAGGATTTTAAGAAATGTATCTCAGCCCTGTAGGACCATACAATGCAAGTGAATGGTGATCAGACCTTTTGGATACCCAAAAATCACATAAAGGAAACATAAAAGCAATCCAGATGACTCCAGTGGTTAAATCCATGACTTCAGAAGTGATGAAACGATAGGTGTTTGTGAGAAACAGAAACAAATGACAGAAATAAAATGTCCTTTTGCACTCTAAATCTCCACTTTCACTTTCACTTTCCGATGTGAAAGTAAAACTAAACAGGCACCACATGTGACTTTCAGATATAAAATTGAAAGTGAAAATGCAGATTTTTTTTTGGTCATCATGAAAAAAACAACATATTTTTCTGTTTCTCACCCACACCCATGGTGCACGGCTGAATTAGCTGATCAGCAGGAGAGCGAGATAAGGGGCAGCCGGAGGCACTGGTTTGAGAAAGAGAGAGAGACGCACGTGGCCGCACTGCATGTTTGTTTATGTCGTTTTGACTGTTCAGCCAGTTCCCGTCTCCTCCCTCCCCACCCTTTACCTGTTACAAATGAATAACTGTTTAGTTCTTTAAAAAAAAGCATAGAAATAGAGTATATGCTGTAAATCGTGAAAACAACATTTGATATAATTCGCCTCTATCAGCCTAATCAGCTGATACAATAATAATAATACAAAAATACTACAATGTTTAAAACGTTGTTGAGTGGCATGAGTAGCAGAGGATTGCTGCTCGGTAGCAGAGCTAAGTTCGATACAAGTTTCTGAAGTGCCAGGTGATCACCTAAGTTTGCTGACCTACTCCATATCCTTGTTTATGACTCTCCCTCTGCATCCTTGTAGCCTCAAGGTACATGTGAACTCTCCTAACTAGCACCTTCTCATTCTTGACCCCCACTTACAAAGACAAAGATCCCCATTTAGCCTCAACAGGCTGTTAGCAAGCACCTATGAAGGCCAGAACGGTGCACGAGGGGGTGGGTGTCCAGCACCACGCCTGACCGCCTTCGTCTCCCCAGTGGCGATGTTTTACACACCACACCAGGTACTTTTTTAGGCTGAGTCAACCTAGGGGAGGCCCGGGACCAGTTCAGATAATCATCAACGGTGTTGGCCATGAGCGGGAATCAACCTCAGGTCACCAGGTTCGTAGCGCAGCACGCTAACCGCTACAATATCGCTCCACATTCTTGACCCCCCCCCCTGCACCCACACGCTTACACACATACTCACACATACAAACATATGCATACATTAATTTGGGGATACTTACTGTTGTTAATTGTTTATTTTGATTTATTGTATCATTCATCCTTTTACATTTCATTTGTGTGAGATCTGTTTGCCTTTGTTCTTTTGAAATAATACAAGTGAGAATTGAACCTTTTTGTTATGTGTGAGTTCATTTATGCATTTGGCTATTCTCATATTCCACAAAAGAAACTAAATTGTACAGGTTTGTAAAAACACATGAGGGTGAGTAATTAAAGAATTTTAATTTTTAAGTAAGTCAACCCAAATACAATGTTATGGTCTCTTTTAATTTTGTGTTGCACTTTCATTTCAAGACACGAAATTGTAACTTACACGACATAATAGAAAAATAAAGAATCTCATATAACACATTTTAAAAAGGTGTCCTATATTGGAGCTGGAACCACTGAGTTTTGGGGCAGGTGAGTCAAGTGCTCAAAGTTGATGGGCAGCACACAAGGGAAACATCTGAAAAAGATGGCAATAACCAATGAGTCAGTTATCACTGTCAGAACATGATGCTGTATTTTAGAAAGGGACCCTGTAATAGTACCTCCTAAAACATTCACACAAAAGTGCTAAAATGCAGATTTCTAATATTACCTTATAACTGCTTTTATCAAATACATTAACATAATCTGAAACCAAATAATGCCATAGCAGATCTTGTACACTGTGTAACAAAGGGTGTTCATTTATGGTTTGTGCTCCTATAAGATCATCTAATATGATTCATGTATTATAAAGACACTATCTGTACTACTGATTTTGCAGTGTCTAGCAGTGTGTCTGTTTGGATCTGCCACGTAATATTAAGAGTAAAGGTCTTGACAACACATGTCCATCAAGAATCGTGATTAAAATTAAAATAGCAGACTCATAAAGTCAGCCAGGTTAGCTATTAAGCTAATGATCAGGACACTCTACAAATGGGCAATTCTCAGCTGTCGACATTTAACAAGACACTACACGTGTTTACAACTGAGAGAAAATGATACAAACCTTAAATCACAGTAATAAAATGACGTCTGTTTCTTAGAGTTTGCTTCCTTGGGGCTTATCTAAAGGAGTGGTGGTGTCGTAGTGGGCTAAAGCACATAACTGGTAATCAGAAGGTTGCTGGTTCGATCCCCACAGCCACCACCATTGTGTCCTTGAGCAAGACACTTAACTCCAGGTTGCTCCGGGGGGATTGTAAGTCGCTTTTGGCGTCTGCCAAATGTAAATGTTATCTGTATGTGCTTGATTCCATGCTCATGAGAGCTCTGTGACTCTAGTCCCGCCCTGATAATAAAACAAAGTGTGATTGGTTGAAGATAGAACATGCTAAGATTGGTCCGAGTAATGTGGCAGTTATCTGATTGGCTTGAGTAGATGATGGGTGGAGTCCATCTATTTGTAGATTTGTGTGCACATCTTGATGCTAAATTTGTTTCAAAATCGATAAATGCATGTTGCGATCGGCAAATGCACAGGAAGCAATCCACAAATAAATGCTGGACAGAGTTGTGTTTGTGAGTTAAAAAATATTTTTGTAAACAAAAACTTTATTTGCAAATCTCATTTTATTTATTTGTGAATTCACTTTATTTTTGTGAAACTCACATTTATTTGTGGATCTCATTCAATTTGATTGTGAACCAACTTTCTATTTGTGACTCTCTTTCTATTTGTATGTTAATATGCAACGATTCTATCTCCATATTCCTGAGCACATCTTTGGTATAGTGTGAGTTGCAGGGTAACTTAAAGTTTGGGGGGGTCACACACCGGACATGTCAATTCTTTTCTATGAAGGTCTTTTTGGGGTTTGACAGCTAAAATGAAACCTTTTCATAGAGAAATTGCATTATAAAAGTTGCCATTTCTAATTGTTCAGTTTGCGCAGTTACACCAGTTTCATACATTCACAAATGCCACCTGTGGCATAGACGCATCCCTCTCTCTGTGATACCTTTGTCTTTGGCCTTGTCCTACCCGGGACCGGCTTCAGATCTGTTATATCTCTGTGGTCTCCCAACGCTGTTACGCCAGACTAAATTAAATGGATGGCCCAATTGACAGTGAATTGGAAAGCACACAAATTACGCTTCTAATCTAAATACCGGCTAATATTAAAATTCGATGCGTATGGAGAAAATTATGTAGATATATCTATTTTTTTATGACATGCTTAAATAATAATATAAGTATTTTGATGTGATGGTGCGATAACCGTTATCACAATCCGCTATCATAAATCTACATGTATTTGGTTGCTGTAAAACAAACACACATTTTTTTTTTTATTGTGCATCCCTAGTATTATTTGTCTTGAACAAATACACAAAATTTGAAGGAATTACCAACGTCGAAACTGTTGTCAATAGTACCGATAACAAATAGGTATTTTTATGCAATGGCGATAACTGATTTTGTGGCTTATATTGTTAAAATGGGAAAGAGATAGATGTGTAAAGGTCAGTGTGATGCCCAGCAGAAGAGAAACTCAGTTCACTATCCCTGTAGGGCTGCTATTGAGGTCAGAGTGAAGACTTGCTGTGCAGGGCACATTGGGCTTTTATAGCCTTTCACTGCTTTTGATAAATGTACTGCGTGAAGCATAGTGAAGGAAGGCAGAACCAATCCACACCACACACACACACACACACACACACACACGGATATAAACAGATGCATTAAACGGGTCATGACATGAAGAATCTAAATTTTCCTTGATATTTTGACATATAAGAGGTCATTGTAAAAGCAATTCACATATATTTTATGCAATATAAAAACATCTATTAAGTTTCAGAACTCAAAACTTCCTCCTCATTGCAAAAAGAGCATTTGTTGAAACCAAGCTACCAAAGCGACTCGTTCACAGTGTGACATTGTGATGTCACACTGTGGTAGGCCTTTGCATCTGATTGCGTCCACAACAACGCCTACTTTACTGTACACTTTTTCAGCCAATTTTGTTTGAGGATAGTAGTTGCAGATCTGGCCTTGATGCATGCTCGTAAATAGCAAAAACACATCAGATCTGATTCTTTCGCATCTTTTTTATGTGGTTCTTATACAAATAAATATCTGTATTTTGGTCATATGATCTAAATACTCATATATCCAAATTCGCTTTTAAGTTAAATGTTCTGTCATTAATATTGACTGTAACAGAATTTTCGGAAATATATGTGCATGTCTAAACTCAGTGATTAAACAAAAGAAAAGAGCGTATATAAAAATAGACATTAAAGGGTCATAAGGGGCCGTTCACATCAAATGTGTTTTGCCTCTGTCTGTGATGTGCTGGACGTATTTGAGTGTTGCAATGTCTCTATCTTTTTCAGCATCTCACAAAGAAGCACCACATTTTTTTAGACACTGTGTGAAGTTAAAAGAAGTTTTACTTGTAAAATTGTGCCTCAAGACCCCTGCATTCAGTCCCATTCATTCTGCAGCGTCTGGCTATTTAACAAAAGAGCATGTTTGGTCTGAACAGCCCCTAAGTCGCTCACACACTCATGAGATTTACTATAAAATCAATGCTGATTTTGTCTAGGTGCGTCATCAAAGCAACAGTTCACCCCAAATTGAAAATTCTCCTCCTGTTGTTACCACATCTTTTATTTCCTCCATGCAACACAAAAGATTTTAGGCAGAATGTTCACCTCAGTCACACCTTTGCTTTCAATTCATGTTTTTCTATACCATGAAAGTGAATAGTAACTAATGCTAACATTCTGCTTAAAATCTCATTTTGTGCACCACGGAAGAAAGATTATACAAGTTTGGAACAACATCTGGTTGAATAAACGATGACAGAATTTTCATTTTTGGGGGAACTATGCATTTTATGTAAATAATGTTGGTAATATCGTAATTGAATGTGAACAGGCGGAACAAAAAATTCAAACATGGTTAAAAGATCAGATCTGTGCATTAAGCTTTGCAGGCTAAATGCAACCGAACTCTCTTTTTAAACACTCTCTATCATTGTACAACATACAAGAGACTAAATATGGGGTACACGGAAATATCAACTGTGTACAATTCACATAAAATACACATTACAATATAAAAATTCTTTATTATATCTCACACACACACAAACTAGCAGTCAGGCGGCATGCATCGCTGCACCTTTAGAACTCAGTGGGAGAAACACGTGAATTAATTGAAGGTGAACGACAGATTCTCCTTGGCTCTGTCCCCCCTGGGAGGCACACGTCTCCCCCCGCCCTCCCTCCCTCTCTCCATTTCATTATTTCCTGCTTCAGTACCTCCATGCTTTTATCATTTCTCCTGTCTCTCCCTCTCTCCATCAACACACACACACACACACACACACACACACACACACACACACACACACACACACACACACACACACACACACACACACACACACACACACACACACACACACACACACACACGTAGTGACACTTCTTTTATCATTAAATAGCCATCTCTCATGTCTACACCTCCTCCTCTGCACTTTGGTACCAAAGTTGCTCTTGTTTCTCTTTTTCATTTCATTAGTCCCTCAACAAAGAACTGAATTTTTTTAAAAACTTTTGATACGTGTTAGCAAGCGTGTTTACATGCACACCAATACGCTGGTATATCCCCAAAATCTGCTTATTCAAATATTCAACCATGCAAGAAAATCGTGTTTAAATTCGATTTGAAATCATCAGATTATTATATGTGAAGTCCACCTGTAAAGGTGTTTAAAATAAGGTACAATTGGGGTGTAGGTCAAAAACCTACCTTTGCCATTTATCTTCAGGGGATTTTCATGAATTTCAGGAAAAATTACAAAAAATACATAAATCTCCAGTGATTAATGTACATACACTGTTGGACATTGTTTGTAAACAAATGCCAAATTTAGCGGGCATGCTCCGATAATGACGTATTTAGACTGATCGTGTATCGGCCCGACGAGCCCGATCCAAATCCAAAACTGTGTGTTAGTCATGTTCGTTACGGTCAACCTCCAAAAATGACTTAATAACCATAACAGCAACATTTAAGCAGTCCATGTGGCATTTTATTCAAAACCACTTGAAGACTTGCGATAGCTTTGTGTATCTGCTGAAATGTGGGGGCAGTGGCTCAGTGGTTGAGGCTCAGGGTTACTGACCAGAAGGTCAGGGGTTCAAGCCCCAGCACCACCACCAAGAAGCCACTGTTGGGCCCT
Organism: Xyrauchen texanus; assembly: GCF_025860055.1. Classification (NCBI taxonomy): domain Eukaryota; kingdom Metazoa; phylum Chordata; class Actinopteri; order Cypriniformes; family Catostomidae; genus Xyrauchen; species Xyrauchen texanus. Next base: position 59,153,484 of record NC_068276.1, read on the forward strand.
TGAGCAAGGCACTTAACTCCAGGTTGCTCCGGGGAGATTGTCCCTGTAATAAGTGCACTGTAAGTCGCTTTGGATAAATAGTCTGCCAAATGCATAAATGTAAATGTAGTCTTGAAAGGCTGTGTTAATAAGTATATATACATTATGCATGAGCATCATGTTAGTGAATGGCGCAGCTCTGTTGACACACATACATAGCACTCGCAGGCTGGAGATGCGCTTGAGCTTTCAAAGTGGCGTGCAATATATGTATAGACGTAGATGCTAGTTCGGTTTGCTTATTAAACATGCAACGGAAGAGCATTACCCCAGAATTGGAATAAGAAGCGAATTAAACCTCTGTGAACTTGTCCACATAGAGACACTTACAGGACTTCCTGGAGTGTACTGACCGTCAAAATAAAAGCCTGAGGGTTTTAAAGGTGCACGACACTAATCGCGACCACGAGGATTTTACCCCATGTGACCCATGAAAACTTGAAGTCAACAATGCTAAAAATGCCTGATGTTGGAGAAACTCTATTCACACATATACAATACTCCACTTTTTCAACAAATACATACCAATGCATATGTCGTAAACACACGCCCTGCCCCATTCTTTCACCTGTATGATGGATAGCGTTTGCATCCCGTCATTAATAATGGTACATTCTCTGACTGCAGGCTGTCTAATGTATTCATACCGCAATAGATTAATCTACACGCGTGTTTTGCTCCCACCACAACTGAGCTGAACGTTCATCACTCAAACAACTCAAAGCCCAAGTAATGGTTGCTCAAGTATTGATTTTTCAGCTTCATTAAAAATGACTGCACTGCATGTTGTAAATAATAAAACCCTTGCGGTGTAGAAAGCGTTTGATCTCTTGAAGAAGGCGTTTGGGTCTTAAAGTGCACTTCCGAGGTCATACCTGCCGAAAAACAAAGAATGGAACTTTCTTGTTGTCTTGAATGTATTTTTTTCCCCTCATTGCATCCTCTGTAGACCTTTCTTGTCAATCACATCCTTGACTCCCATTAAATTCTCCTGGACCTTATAGCCCTTCCGCTTGCCTGCCCGCTACCGTGAGCCCCCTCCCTTTACAAAGCATGGTATCATTCCTCAATGTCACAGCATGCATTGATCTGCTTCTAAAGCCCTTACCGAGAGTTGGCGTGGCTAGATACAAAGCTACACGGGGCAATCCATCATGCAAACTCCACATTTGCTGTGACAGCCCGTGCTCTCTTTTACACACACACACACACACTGGTTGAGCCAGTGCCTGTCAGTTCCTCGGCCCCGGTATTGACGCTTAGAGTGCTGGCACGCTGCAACACGGCTACAATTAGCGTGTCCTTCTGACAAGTACCCGATAAGGGTGATCGGCGCCCTCCTCTGCTCACTATACACAACTTCATTGCACAGGTTTCAGGAGTTTCACCCAAGGGGAGGCAGACGGGCGGACTCAGTGATCCTTGCAGTGTGAGTCCTGAAAACTCATATAATTGCTTTACGAAAGCTTCATGGATTGCACAATGAAAGATATCAAATGGCTTTGATCGTACAGGAATATTATGGGATATTTACAACTCAAGGCCTATGTACTACATCTGTACAAAATGGTCAACTAGTACTTAGTTTGTAAAAATGAATGGGAAAAACGTTTACAGTAATGCACTGCAGTGGAAGTCTATGGGGCAAGAATTCTGGAGGGTTTTAAGGCAGAATTGTGAGGATCTATTTACACTTAGTCTCGACATGCATCGATTAGATAGTTATCTGACTGAGTATGCACATTTCTATAACATTTGGCCACATATAGTGCCTCAGCGAGTCCAAAATAAACTAATGGAAAGTGCGTTTACAGTAATGCACTTACAATGGAAGTTTATGGGTCAAGTGTAATGAAGGTTTTAAAGGCAGAAACGTAAGGGCCTACATTTACATTACTTCATTTAGAAGATACTTTTATGTTATTTTTAAGTTACTGTAACGCAGTCAATGGCAAGGAGGAGGCGAGAACCGGCTTGACGATATAAATAATATTTTAATGAGAAACTTAAAAGACACAAACACTCACATGACGGACATGTCTGTAAACGATCTCTCTCTCGTAGCACCACCGTCTGCCATCGGCCTTTATCCCTCTCCGAGGCTTGATTAGCCTGATAAGGGACCGGGTGTGTATGATCACGACCCGGCCCCGCCCTCCGCCCTGCCACATTCCTCCCTCGTTCTCTCAGGCTGGGGAGCCCCTCCGCGTTCTCGGCGACTCGTGGGGACACTCCTCCGCCCCTGGCAGCGGCCCTACCGCTCCAGGCGGTCGGGGAGACACTTCCCTCCTTCCCTCGGGGACGGCGGTCTTCCATCGACCCCTCCGCATTTCTGGGGGATGGCAGGGCTCTCCTCCGCCCCTGGCAGTGGCTCCATCGCTCCAGGCGGTCGGGGAGTCCAGTCCCCACTCGCCTCGTGGACGGAGGCCATTCACCGTGTCCGGTCTACTCCCTCCCCCGGTGGATGGCAGCAGCGCTCCCCTGGGTGGAGGGCAGTGTCGAGTACTCCGCGACGGGCATCCCTCCTCCTTCCCGGGCTTCGGCACCAGTGTAACGTATTCAATGGAAAGGAGGAGGTGAGAACCGGCTTGACGATATAAATAATATTTTAATGAGAAACTTAAAAGACACAAACACTCATGACGGACATGTCCGTAAACTATCTCTCTCTCGTCGCACCACCGTCTGCCATCGCCTTTATCCCTCTCCGAGGCTTGATTAGCCTGATAAGGGACCGGGTGTGTATGATCACGACCCGGCCCCGCCCTCCGCCCTGCCACAGTGACTTACAAAATGATGAGAACATTATTTACAATATTTAAAAATAAACATGAAACACGTTTACAGTAATGCACTTACAATGAAAATCTATGGCTTAGTGTACTGAATGGTTTAAAGGCAGAAATGTAAGGGCCTTTTTACACTTCTTCATGTCATACATTGATTGGATTGTTATCTGACTGAGTATGCAGACTCCATT